>NW_021939396.1:42756889-42826889 GCF_001715985.3 Manacus vitellinus
TCTTGTTTGTACTCTCTTTGGAATAAAATGGCCTGAATTACGGGGTCAGATCATCCTGAGCTTTATGGCAAAGAAGTTTTCAGTTCAGTGGTAATCTAGTTAGTCTTTGGACATGAAGTCCAAGAGAGAGACTTTGAGAAAACTGGAAATCTACACATTTACTTTGTGGAGATGTTATATGATTTTAATGTGAGGTGTAGTAGTCCATGTAGAAACAATCCCTGTCTAATGGTATCTGCTAACTTTCTTATTGTTGCTTTATAGATAGCTTTGACATAGTGGTATATTATGCATGTCTAGGCCTTTGTTGGGATGTTAATAGTGAGAGTGAAGTTTGACAGATTGGATGTGCCATTAATCTTACACTGGAGTAGTGATACTATACTGCTGATGGCTCAAATGCTTGTAAACTGCATTAAGGATTGCTAGAGTTTTGGTGTTCTGTTGTGTTCTTTTTAATATTGCTCTTGCATATATGCAATCTCAAATTCTAATACTCACATTTAAGTCTATTTAAATATTTACTAGCTGATTTGTCCAGAGCACCAGAAAGGTTTCCTTCTAAAGACTTTTTACATGCAATATTTAGATCAGTGGCAGGCAATTATTTCAATTAGAATTATCTTAACTATGTAGCACTTTCATCTCAAACAATTCCAAAATGCTTTACAAACTGTCACAATTTATACACAGCTTGCTTTATCCGCTGCTGAAGTGCAGCCACCCTGGGTGAAACACAGCAACTATTCAACACTGCACAGCGGCTTGGGGCTGGAAATTGAGGATCTCTCTGTATTTGTAATTGCAGTGGGAAATTAGGTAGGCTGAATGTAATTACCTGAGCTGGAATTTGGCCAGCAGACTGAAGTTAACACACCTACTCTTCTGAAGAGTTCCCTGGGATTGCTAATGACCAATTTGGGTAGGACCTTCCATTTATATCTCATCTAAAAGAAAACTCCTACAGGAATACAATGCCCCTAGCACCATTTTTGTGCACACCTATTGCACTGACAGGAAGAAAGGAGGAGAGCTGGCATGTGACATGTACTTGGGATTAGCAGTTATAGAGCTCAGAAAATATATTATTCAGTTAACATTTATATTTTTCTTTTTTTTAAGTTTGCTGGGTGAGTAGGGTTGGATAACTACCTTAAGTGAGAACATGTATAATGCAGGAATTACAGAACATTTATATATCTATAAGGCCTTCTGTGAGAAGCACATCATATTTCTTACACTTTTGGCTGAGGCGTAGAAAAGATTAAGTTTACTTAATTGTCCTCATTGTATTCCTTTTTATTATCCATGTAGAATGAGAAGCTTTATATTAAAGCTGTTTTGTATGGTGCATTTCAATGTATATAATAGGCACCTATAGAGGTTAATCAATATAAATTAGTAGCTGGCATAATTATGTGTGCCCAATCCTGATGAGGTATGAACTAAAAAAGCTCTAAAAATTCATCTGGAAAGAGAATTTTTGATACTTGTTTAATCTTTCAAAAGCAGAAGGAGTTTTCTGAGGCAAGGATGTTGTTTGCCTATAGTAGTGTTTGTGAGTATATGTCTTGTAGACTTTCCTACTCACTCCTACTTCCTTTCCTAAAAAGTAAAATTTTTCCTCAAGTGTTACTGAAAAATAACTGGGAACAAGAGTCATATGGGGATTTTTATGTGATACCATGCTAAATAACGCTATACATTGTGTTCCTCATAAATTCCAGACATGTAGTCATTCTCCAAGTGCGTAGATTTTCAAAGAAAATATGTTCTGTGAATTACAAATAATTGCTGTCCTTTCTCTGAAGTTCACATAAAATGAACTGAAATGATCCCACTGAATTGCAGAGCAAAACCAGTGGGTATATTTTCAAGAGTTAAATTAAAATATGAGATAACAGAAGAAAGAGCTTGAAAATAGAAAAGCTGAGCGTACCATCTTCTTTAGGTAGCATAGATAGCTCTAGAATAAGCTAGTGGACTTCATGGTGTATGAGGAATAAGCCATTAGATAGTTCCTTAACTGTATTGAAAACAGTGAACAAATAGGTTATAATTTTGTTATTAAATTTTTGCCATATCATTGTTTTCATATGATATGAATATAAAAGCCCCCATATTTTCCTTTTACATTTACGCAGCAATGGTATATAATATAAAGTATATTCTCTGAGATGTTCAATGCCAGTATCCTCTGGCATCAGTTGTTAGGTGGTCAAATATCAGAATTCTATTAATATCAGAAATCTATTACATTATTACAGTAATGTACTGTACTGAGACATTCTCTGAGGGAGGTGACATGAGATTTTGGCCAGTCATAATTAAAAACAAAGTTTGAAAGAATTTTGGGGATCAGCCTTTTGTCCAGAGAGAAAGGGAGAAACTAATGTCCAAGAGGAGTAACCAGATGGGTTAGCGTCTTGGTAAAAGTTAGTGAGTTTGTATGAGTGGCTATCCTCATTTTTGTTACAGTACTACAAAACATGGCAGTAGAATCTTTCCCCCCCTGGCATGTAGATTGTGGGAGAATGAATCCTGGAAAGAAAGACTCTAGAGGCAGGTCTATCACAGCAGCAGATCTCCAGGATCAAGTGGAGTGGAGAAACATTGACTACTTGCATTTTTATTGTACGGTTCTCCCCTGAATTATGTAATCCCCCTTACCCACGTGGTCCCCCTGTACAGCGTCATGTTGTCTCCCCTCCTCAAAGAGGTCCCCACCCCTGCACAAGCATTACTGGTTGTCTCCTCTGTTTCTCCCCAATCCCTGGTTTGTTACTGGACTTTGGTCCTCCTGTATCCCCCACTGGTTAGCAGAGCCCTCAAGCCACTCCCTTTCTCCCGGACCTTTGCCCAATCATGTTCCTCTTTCTAAACCCTCCCCTGGAAACCTTAAAAGCCTATGGGAGTTTTGAACAAACAACTTTTTGCCGCTAGAATCTAGAGAAGAAACCTCGTGGCTCTTTCCTCCTGGTGAAGGGCGATCACGCCACAGGAACCCTCTCTGAGAAGCTGCTAGCAAGCAGCTGCAAGCAATCAGCTCTGTCAGCAGAAGAACTAGTTCTTCCAAAGTCAGCAAAGTCTAGCTTCTGCTGAAATAGAGTCATCTGTGACAGTTTTCTGATAAGGAGTGAAGGAATAAGCTTCAGACCTTTATGACTCAACTATCACAGATAATGTTCTTTCCAGGTAGCTTCTTTTTCTTGCTTCCTTACTTTCGCTTTAGTCACAGAGTCAGTATTTCTATATACTTTTCCATACTTCATATACGAAAACTGGAAGTGTTTTCCACTTTGATATCTAGGGAATTCTTTGTTATTGTAGAAGGAAAACTAACCTCTTAAGATGATGTGTAAAATCATTCATATTAATTGCTGATGTGGACATGGCCTTCTCTGCCTGAATACATAAACTGAATATGAAATATTTCAAGGCGTCTTGTCGAACAACTGAAATACAGCCTTTTGCTCTCACTGGAATGTACCCATCAGAGCTGAAGCTGTATCAGCGGTGTTGCTAAAAAATGCTTCCATTCTTTATGTCTCCTGAAGCTTTTTCTATATTCTTATCAACCACTGCAGTAATACTGAGGAAGACTCAAAGCTAATGCAGCATGTGATAGAGTGATTCTATTTGCTTCAAGAACTCAGCAACTGCTCCTGTGATGATTGTGGATATGGGAACTTACTGCTTGGAGCATTCACGTTACAAATACGTACATCACTCAAAGATAGAGAAAGGTACCACTTTCTGATCACTGAAGTTCTTCAGGTTTTGTAATCCACATATAAATTATTCTTATCCTTGTATCCCTCCTTTCCTATCCTTGAACAATCTTCTTTTTTTTTCCTTAGGATTCTATAGTAGAGTACAAAATGACATTTTGTGTAGCTCCTTTTGCCTGTTTATGCGCTGACCATGTTCTCGTGACACTGAAAGAGATCTCTTCTTTAGTTGTGACAGCACATCCACACACAGACGAGGGTAAAAGTACATTTAGGAGGTATTTCTCAAAAAGTTTTCTGATAGTTGCCCTTTTTTGGTCCTGGGTTTGATTCTGAAATTGTTTGTAGAACATGCTGGTTTGTGCATTTACTTTAACATTCCTAAAACTCAACTTTGGCTTATCCCAAACATAGGAATGTAGTTTCTTTCTCAGTAACCATGTCTGTGAGTTCAGTTGTGTTAACTACATTGAAGCTACAAGAACGAGCAAATTAGACTGAGTTACTGTTTTTATGTGAACAAGTACAATTGCTGTGCCATTATTGTAGAAAATGACACTTCTGAAGAGAATGAGCAGTACTAAAAACCAAAACAGTTGCAGAAAAGCAGGGACTTTGTTGTTAGAAAAAACAGCTGGCTTTACAATTACTGTTATATCAGTATTGGATCTAAATATATCCTGAAGTCCAATGACAATTATTTTGAACAGGCTATTTAATATATGAATGTTTTCTATAATATAAATAAAATTATTATATACATTATCTCCAGAAAAAATAATTAAATGTATTCATTATTTAAATAATTTCTGAGATGCTGTTTGATGCAATAACTAAAAAATGTAGAAAAAAATGTAGAACTATTGTGTGTCTGTATACATGTTATAGGTACTTGCTTAGAAGATATATTAAATACCCATGTACCCTGTTTTATACAGAAAATGTCAGATTTCACACATCTGTTGAACTGACATGATTCTGTAAAATTCTAATGAGGAAAAATAGCTACTCAGTTTAAAATATTTGCTATAGTTGTCTTTTTTTGTTTATAAGAGTTACTGTAAAATGGTAATCTGATTTGAAAAGTTCCAGGAACTTTTGCCACTATGTGGAAAAGTGTTTTTCTTTTCAGAGCATTATCAGTTTTTTAAAATCAGTGTTTAATAAAGAAGCCTCACTACTAAGTCTTTAACAATCTCATGTAAGTAGTTTGTATGAAATGTTGCAATTTACATAAACTATTATTATATTTTCATTTTATACAGTTACTGCACCAGATTTTATGAGACTGTTTATGATTTGAAGTTTGGCTTCTTTGAGGCTTAATCTGAATGGTGACATATGCTGTACAATGAACATCCGGTGGAAGTTGTTATAACCTTCTGTCTCTTAGTGGGTTTTTTCTGATATTGATACCTTTGGGGTTTTTTTTCTCCAGTAAGTGTTGTCTTCACATGCAGTGGCCAATGACAAAACTGTTTTGGAAGATTACTTCTCATAAAACTTGACCATGTTCTTGGTGTCTTTATGTGATTGATCTCAGTGTCCTGCATCTTTTCTGCTGTTCATATGTTGGGGACCATCATAATATTTATGTTGTAGGTTTTAGACAACGAAGGTTTACATAAAAAGACAAATCTCAAATTTCACTCTAAAGAAGACAACTGAAAGGAAAACTCCTAATCTCTGTTTCTTGGAATGTCTGCCAAGGACTCTCTGTTGGGTTGGGGAATAAGAATAAGATAATCTTTCAGGTGTCCTGTTAGCAAGATTCTAGTATGGTAGAGAGAGTGTGAGGTGCAAACATAACTGTACAGACGACCTCAATATTACATTGATGGAGAGCTGAACTATGCTCTTACTGGTGTATTTTACCTGGAATGCAGACTTGTTCTAATTTAAATTCTGATATTCTATTAGATTATAGTCATAATATAGTCTATGTTTAAAATTCAACTTCCATAATATTTAAGGATACAAGATGCTTCTGAGGTTTTTATTGAGAAAGGTGATGGAGTTGACAGAAAAAACCTGTCATTTATAAAAATTAAGTTTTGTTCAATCTTTCATTATATGTTTAGTTTTGGTTAGTGAAGGTTTTCTAAACTGTCTTTTTTCAAAATTTTAAACCGCCTATTGGAGCAGAGAGCAGCAGAGATGCATTCTCTGTTATTTAAAAAATCTGGAAAGAATAAGGTGAGGAGAAGAGATTTTTTTCTGCTTCATCTTGAAATGAAAGAGGTGTTTTCTTCATTGTAAAAGATAAAATAAATCTTTTAAGGTAGTTTATGCACTATAAATATTACAGTACGTGTTTTTATCTTCTTAATTATATCAATATTAGCAAAAGAAATAAAAGTAAATAAGTCAACAGTTCTCCAACGTCAGTTAATTGCTTTTATTATGATTGTTTGTATAGACATGACTACAAAAAATGCAGTGGTCAAGAAAATTTCAGCTGAGAAGTCCACTGGGCATCAGTCATGCATTATCACTATGGCAGTGTTCAGGAAAGCCAAATGGCTTGTCCATAGACCAAAGTACATAACTGACATTAGCCAAAATATTCTTCTACAGCATTTCATTTAGAGCATTACTTTAGAACAAAATATCAATGTTGATTTCCATCAGGGGATTAGTTAGTAGTAATAATTTTTCAAAGAATTATGAAAACTTCTGGGTGCCAAGTATGAAAGCTGATTCCTCTAACTGTGTGGAAATGAAAATAGATAAATTTCAAAACCATAATTAAATGCTAATATTTTTATGGTTGATTACAGTGTTTTTAAAAATAAAATACGTTATTCTGTAAAATAAAAAAATAAAATAAAAAAATAAAATCCAGTTTATTTTTTATGTTTCAAGTAATGAAAGAACAAAATATTTTTTAGTTTCCAATTAATTTAATAGAAATTCAAAACAGCTTCCTTTATTTGCACCTTTGTCACTTCAGAGTCAATGTGGTCATATGAAAGATGTGTAGAAGTAACAGATATTGTGTTGAATATTGCTGTTTACTTCTTTGATACCTTTCTCACTTTAATTTTTACAGCTGTAAAATTGAAAGAACATTTGGTTTTGCATTAGCATCAGAATAAGGAGGTTTATTATTTATTTGCTTCATCTACTCTGCATAGTGCCATTATTGCAAAAATATTAGTCTTTGTAATGACAAAAAGAAAGTGTGTATCTAATGACCTTACTGTGAGTAATTAGTGATACAGATTTGTCCATTCCTAAATATATAAGAAAATGGAGAGCCTTTATAAATCTTTAACAGGTCATAGTAATATAAATAAATGGACATTCCCATGCAGTTTCATCTTTTCCAAAATAGCATTGCAAGTGAAGTTCTCCCTCATAACATGCTCTAAAAATATTGGCAGGTATATATAATCAAACTGTGATGATATAGAAGAAAAATTAATGATGCAATAATAGGGAAATAAGTTTGTGTTTAACAGTCTAAAACTATGTTATGCAGAAAACAATAATGAAATCATAAACTCTTTTCTTTTTTTCTCTTCAGACAAAGCATATAAACTTAAGTATAGAGGATAATGTAGGATTGAAAAAGTTCATAATTCTATGTAATTTCAAAATCTTTTTTGTATTTATATCAATTTTAGCCTGAGTTTTAATACTCAGTGAATGTGAAATTGTATTTCATTATATTTATAGATTGAGTTTAGTCCAAACTAGTAGCTTTTACTTTTTGTGAAATAAAAACTTTCTGCATGGAAAAGTCAGCAACACTGAGCCTAAATTCAGTGTTAATGTTTTAGATTACATAACACACTTTGAAGGACCACGTTTTTATTCCTTGTTTTCACACTATTCTCAATAAACGTAAATGTTGGTTTTAAAGCAAATATATTTAAAAAAAAAAAATCTATTGTGATATAAAGGCATTTTGCTATCCAATGCATAACTCTAAAGAATCTGCTCTTTATCTTTTCTGGTCTTTGAATGATTGATGTTTTCTTCCATTAGCATTCAGAACCAATGGATTGGATGAGATCCTCTTTAATCTTCTTCCCTGAATTACTGGCACCTTATATCATAACAATTGCTTATAATTAACTTGTAATAAAAACTCCTAAAGTTACACTTTTCCATAGTTAGCAGCACTGTTCCATAGTTAGCATCAGACTCAAGACCTGTTTCCTCTTCCTTTTTGTTTTATAGTCTGTCGTCATTCATGTTTTCTGCAACAGCAGTATAATTTATTCAATTCCTTTTTGTCTTCGAACTTTGTGTTCTGCTTACTTTAACACTTTTTTATTTTTCACTTCTGTGTAGTCACTAATTCTGAAGTCAGTGTGCATTCTGAAGCTTTATTCCTGACACCACTGGTGGAGTCAGTGACCCCTACTACCTGAAGGCGTCGTGCTTGTGCTTCCAGTTCAGTGCTTTGATACCAATCTGTTGCCATGATATCAAGAAAGAAAAGAACTGTATCTTACTTAAGTGACATATCCGGGTTGCTGCCAGCAAATCCGTACTGAGCCCTAACACAATCATGGCATCAGACACCACGAAGATCTATCTATTATCAGTTCATTTTCTATATCTGCTTATATGATGCCAATTCTTTAGTGTGTTTCCCAACACAATTTTACTTTTTTTTTATTTTCAGAAGTTATTGAAGGGAATTATCAAAACCTTGACATTCATCTCATGTTGGTTCAAGACTCAGAAACTTTCCAGTCTCCTGCATTTCTTTTGAATTCAACTATAAATAATGTATACATGCTTAATAGTAGATGCAGTGCCATATTCTGGCCTTGCAAAATGAAAACAGAAAATGTCCAGTTGCTTCCTAAATATCTTGACTATTGCTTTTCTCCTGCTGAACATCTGCAATCATGACAGATCACAAAATTTAAGTTGAGGCAAAATTCCAGTCGTAGACAAAGCTCTCCTCCATCCTTGATTCTTTCAATAAGAAAAACTGATTTGTCTCCTATGCACAACAAAATTAGTTAATTGTCAAGCAGCACTATTAGGGTACATTTCTATTCAGCAGGGCAGGAACACATTTCAAAATTTTGATAGACACAAGACAGATACTCAAGTCTTACGTTCTAAAAGACAGCTCGTTCTTCCAGTTCAAAGCTTCTTTAAATGTAGCTATCGACAGACCTGATGGTGGAGTATATGCAAAATTCTCTAGAGTTTCATTGAAATCTTCAGAAGAAGAATTCTAGAACACACACTTCTTGACTTTTAAAGAGATTGGACTTCACAAAGGAAAAGATTCCCCCCTGTAATCAGTGTTTCTTGATTGTCGATAAAGATAGGACTAAAAATGAGTAATCAGTTGTGAGATCTGTTCAAATCTTTCTTTAACAGTAATAAATTTAATACACTGCTATTTAGCCAGAGCCATTTATGGTTCTTTTATAGGTGTTTTGATCCCAGGTTGAGTCCTGAAAATTCTGTCAGCAGTAGCAAGCAGATCATCAGATTGCACATGTGTTTCTGATTCTCATTTTTGCAATCTGGAGGTAGATACCTTCATCGGGAAGAGCCCAACTAGATTCTAATTTTTTTCTTTCACATCTAAAAAATCAGTGTCACTACATACCCTGTAAAACAGACTGCTTTCCAGCCTTTAAACTGGTCTCTACCTTACCACCAGGTAGAGTATTTCTAGTACTTCAAATTTTTGCCTTTTTTTTTTTTTTTTTTTTTTTTTTTACATCTTCTGCACCAGTGTAATCATGGCTAAAGGGTACATCAACATAAAATAATCTTAGAACATTCAGGTCTTATTCTATAACCATGAATTCTTTTTATTGTCAATAAAATTTAGTTCATGTGCCAAAAACTAACTTTGGAGAGGTCAAGAATATTTCATATATAGGAAAGACTGTCTATGAAGAAAAATATTTTCCAGCTTTGGCTCACGTGAAGAATTGTATACTATTGTATAGTATTACATACCACTTATTTTGGAATACTTGTAATGTAAAGCAGACAGGTCTGTGCTTATATTTGCCTATATTATTTTAGTAGCTTTATTATTTTAGTAGCATTTTGTTCATTATTATTTTATCAACATTTATTATTTGTATAACTCAACATCCACATAAATTTTTTCCCAAACATTTAGTGCATATCTGGATTTATTCCCCATATTAATTCTCCATTTGAGTCCTTATAAGAATTAAACTTGTGTTTTTTTCCAAACTGTTGGAATTGTCATTTGAAGTGCTGTGTTATCAGTGGAAGGCTACTTGAAGTTACTGTTACTTTACTTTGCAGATACAAAAAATGCAACTTGTCAGAAAATATTTAACATCATATTCTATTGGAAGAATAATTAATTTGTTAAAAATGGTCTTTAGCAAATTATTAAAAAATATGATCTCTCACTTCTCTCTGTCAGTCTGAGTCTATAATTAAACATGCATTTTCTAAAATTCTGCCCAAACATACAAAAAAAAATTCATGCCACAGATGTAAAAAGATATTGTCTTTCAGATGAAGAGTTAGTTTCAGCAACTCTGGACTATGTGGAGTTTTTTTGCTTTGGCTGAGGATACAGGGGAAGACCTGTTTCAGCTCAGAGACCGTCAAAATCTGTATTAGATCAGTATGTAATATCAACAACATAAATCCTCTGACTCGTGTTAGAGCTTGTTCAAGCAGGGCTCAGCTGTTTGCACTCTGTACCTTAAAAGGGTTGCAGCTGTAGAGATTTACTGAGTAGCTACATGATCCTTGGTGCATAAATTACCAAATATCAAATGCTGGTTGCAGCATCAACAGAAGATCAGAAGTAGGGAGAGTGAATCACTGATTATATCAGCTCAAATTCTGTTGTATCTTCTGTGACTTGTAGAGCCCAAACTATTTTCTGATAAGTATTAGTTGCATCAATCAATCCTCAGACAGGGAAAAAACCCAGCACCTCAGGCTTGCTTTACAAGAACTTTCTTTGCCAAAGCTGGGAGACTTGTCAACTCTAATACAATGATCTCGTGGCACTTGCTATCACCGTGTTTCTTATGCCCTGGGAAGGAACACATTTGATGTGTAACAGACGCTATTGGAAAAACTTTGCTAAGCTGCTCCGGGGAAGGTCTGTGGAGTTTGAGGGGCAGATGCACATTAACGCAGTAAATTTAAGATAAATTATTTCTTATTTTGGTGTTCATATTATGAACAGGATATTTTACACCTACAAAAGAAACGCTCATTCTTGCCTCAGGAAACCATTTTCATTCCTCACAACATCAAGTTTAAGTACTATAGCCAATTAATATAGATCCTTTAATAATTAGTTTATTGTGCTGATGCACCTGATTGTCAAAATCAATCGTTCTTATCTTTCAAATAAAACACTGCTGTCAGAGTGACCATTCGAAATGACAATTGACCCTGTAAACCACAAGGATTTATATCATGTTTATGGGTATATCATTATGTTGACAAAATCATTGATCTTAAGATTTGTCTCTACAATTCTTTACATAGAACCATAAAAAAATTCTTGGATCGCTTGCAACACAAAGTGATTGGATTTTCTCCTAGAAATTGTATGTCCCTTTTAAATCTCTGTTTTTGATATTCAGAAGAATCTGTACACCTTAACTACACATAGTGCAAAGAAATATCTTTCATTTGTTTTTAACATGGCCTCTGATAGTCTCACTTCGTTTCTCTAAGCTGTGACTGAAGTTTCATTTCAGTGAAGAGCCATTAAGAAATTCCCCTGAATTACAGGGTGTCTTCCACCAAAAAAAAAGGTAACTTCATCTGAAAATAGAAATGTTGAAAATTTCTTCTTATATTTTGAATTTAATTTCCAGAATGTTTGAAGAGGTCAAATGTACCAGTAGACAAAGACTTATGTACTAGAAGTCTGATCAAGTTTTGCTAAGGAGCAAAAGAACGAACACAAGAATTGTGGTGCTTTTTATTAGTTCACAAGTCTAAAAATTCAGAAGTTTTAGTGCCAGAGATAAAAAAAACCCAAATGTCAGAATCATCTACCTGAATATCTTATGACCAGTTTTGACATTCATATCCCTGTGTTCCTACAATAGCAGAAAGAGGTGTGGTATATATTCTCACATGCCAAGTTTGATCACAGTTTGACCGGTTCATCTCTTTTGTAAAGAAAGAATACTCCTTAAGACTTTTTTTTTCTGCCTATATTCTGGGAAATCCTCTGTAGAAATGTCAGTGAGTGACAGTCAGGTATTTAAAGGACGTGTGCTTTTTACTTTCTGAACTTCATCTCGTCTTTCAGAGGAGTGAGTGAGAGAAAAAGAACCATTTTACTTTATCTGTCTCAGCTGACATAAGCTATGGAATGAAGCAATTTTGGGGACTGGACAACAAGTATAACTGGCCATATTTGGAGAAGGCTATTATCTTCTTTGGTATGTTGTTTTATGTTGCTGAGAATTCAACTGCGCTGGGCAGGGCATGTCTCCAGGATGAAGGACACCACCTCCCCAAGATCTTGCTTTACGGTGAACTTGCCTCCTGATGCCGCAAGAGAGGAGCCCCGAAGAAAAGATACAAGGACTCCCTGAAACAACATCTCAGCCTCGACCACACTGATCATCGTAACTGGTCTACTCTGGCCTAAAATCGGGAGGCCTGGAGACACACCATCTACAACGCAGCTGTTTCCTTTGAGAACACATGCAGGACCACTCTCAAGAAGAAAAGACAACGCAGAAAGAATCGTATCCTGCTGAATACACCACCTAAGGAGTCTTTCTGCTGTGCCTTTTGCAATCGGATATGTCTATCTCATATCGGCCTCATAAGTCACCAGCGTGCCTGTAACAAACGTGGATAGAGCCTTCCTAAATTTTCGTTCGCCAAGCCCAGCCGTGACGATGATGTTGTTATTCATTCTCAAAATGTCTGGACCATTTTAAATCATACAAAACAGTAGTACTTCACTGGTTTGTAGTAAGGTATTGGTGAAAAATACTGTATTGATGTTCATAGTCTACAAGAAAACTTTTCTGTCATTTTCCCATATTCCTTATATATGTGAAAGTACTGTGATGTTGAAAATATTACGTTTGCAGGTATTACATGTAAACATATTAACATCAAGCAGTCTGCATTTTCTAAGGAAGCCTAAAAAAGAGGTTTCACTGCTGCCCAAATATTAATCAAGAAGATAATCACATCTTACTCCCTAAAAGTTTTGTTTTATTATTTTGAGATTTCTGATAGACACATAGTGTTATAAAATTTTAATGATGTAGAGATTGACAGTTCTGTACAGGAATAATTTTTAGATTTAGTTGCGTAACCATGACTAGCTTCTAGACAAAGTTCTTAGAAATTCTGTATAAATACAGAAACAAAAGTTAATAACCCTTTGATTAAAACATAGTAAAAGTTGTAAAATTGTTGTTAATATTCTGTCTTAGGAACTCCCAAAATTCATTTAGTTCCAAGGGAAGGCCAGGGACTTTTTCAGGCATGCTGCTATTTCCCTTGGATAGTTTTGTCTTTAAAAGGTGAAACACTAAATTATCCACTTGGGAACAGGTTCTGAAAACACACGATTCTTTAATATTATACATTGGGACTCCAGAAGAACTCAGACTTTATTAGTCCACTAATTCACAAGATTTTTTTCAGAGACATGGCAGATACTAAAGCATAGTCTGAATTTTACCAAATTTCCCTAGACCTCCTAGGTTCTGGGAAAACTTGTAGCTATAATATAAGGCTGAAATGTTTATTGTTACAGAAATCTTCCCAATATGTATTTAAGTTTCCTTTCCAAAGACAGCTTAACTAGCAGCAACAGGGTCTTTTTTAGGATTTTAATAAAAATAGTGATTTGAATGTGGGAAAATTAATCTAAACTCCTTTATGCTCAAAATATATTTTTTTCTGCCTCAGACATGCATCTTTTGACTTAAACTGTTTCCTCTTTAAGGGGAGAAGAGCAGCAGATAGGTAAACAGATAACATGTAATATTTTTCTTTGAAAAATAAACCCGAAATTATTTACAATTCCTTTCTCTGGATTTTGGTGAGACAACTACCGGGACAGGTGGTTGCCCCCCACCGCCTGTGGTAGCACTGCACTCACTGCTTCAGACTGTCAAGCCAGAGGGCTACCCTTGCTCCTGCTGGGCCGACAGGCTCCATCCAGGGAGCAGACGATGGTGACATTTGCTCCAACTGCTCTAGCGGTTCTGCTAGCTCTGCTTTTCTGCAAGGGTACACATGGTTCTGCGAGTGGGATTACAGAGAGCTCTCTTGTATAAAAGAGACTCTTAATCAGACTCCTCTACCTTTAAAAGCTTTCAGACTCTGACTTTTGCATTAGAAGACTTTAAATTATTGCCTTAGATTAGGGCAGCCACTCAGCCCATGGACATTTGGGTTTAATTAGTTGTCCAAGGCTTCTACACACTCTCATAATTGTAAACTCTCCTTCACTCCACCTTATAATGTGCAGGTGCTTTTAACAGAAATACCTCCCAAATACACCTGGCAACAATAGACACAAATTGAATAAGTTTCAGGCTCGCTTGATGGTGGGATTTTGTGCTTCTCTCTACTGGATAGCACTCATCACTAGCCATGATGTTTTAAACATACATTTTAAAGCTGTACATTTAAAATATATTAGAAGAAAGATTCTGAAATATTGAAATCAACCATCCTGTTGTTTCATAGTGATGAAATTAAAGGAAGTTCTGAAGGTCAAATCATCATGGCCAGTCTTCACGAACAAAGATTTGGGAAAGGTCATTACCCTTCGAGCCTGCCGGCATGTGGGATTTATTTTGGTGAGACACAGTGTTGCCGCTTGAAGCTGAGGCACCACCCACCCTTTAATTGCCTGAGATTTCTTTCTGCCGGGGTTGAGTGAGCTTGGACGGTGGCAGCGAGGTCCTCAGGACGTAGGTTTGTTTAGAGTGACCTTCTCTTAGATGGATGGCCTTACAGGGCTGACGAGCTCCATCTGCCCGGAGGAGTTCCCTGACTGGGAATCAAACCTGGGCCGCGGCGGTGAAAGCGCCACATCCTAACCACTAGACCACCAGGGGGCCCCTGAAGGTCAAATATTGAAATGACAATATTCAATTAACTTATGGGTAAAAGTCTACTGGGCTCCCTTTCTCCTAAGTGTTTTTAATGGAAAAATGATGAAAATTAGAATAGAATTCTGTGCCAAATATCAATTTAAAAATATAATTAAACCACATTATGCCCTTGGAACCTAGATCAAATTCCTTAGAAAATTCTTTGATGGTTGCAATATTATACAATCAGATAAAGTTCAATCAAAATCAGTCTTAAAGGAATGGAAATTTTTCTTACTATAGAAGCATACATTCAAAACAAATTTAGCTTCACCTGATATCAGATTATGAGTCAAACATTTTTTTAGTCTTTAAATCAAGTTAATCCAATTGGAAACATTAAAATTATTAAAAGAGCACATGAGTATTGCGTTGTGGAAGATTTACAAACAAATTGTAAAATGAGAGTTAGGAAAAATATGACTGAATTTGACATATTCTCTGGCAATTAAGACAATATAATTTCTATGCAGAACAGTCTTCTGTAGTAAGTTAGAGGATGCGTTCTATTTAGTAGTCTCTACTGTAAATATTTACATAATTGTTTTCTGTACAAGTCATTTATTAACAACCTATACTTTACTATAAATTCATTCAGCAAAATCCTAACCACCCAAAACTCATTTACAGTTTTTCCATTTGTTTCACTGGAACCATAATCTTGTCATCTATTTTTTGGAGATGTTCATGAGTCAGGGAAATTGTAGAAGCGTCCAATAATTTCATTTTTTAGAAAGGTGTTTGGCAGTAAGTGTAATCATTTACTTATCTGTTTAGGCTTCTCTGGATCAAATCATTAAAGAAAATCTGTGGTTAGTTCAGGAATATAAAATCTTTCATGAATACTACTCAAACAGTAAAAATCTCACAGAACTCTACAATAGTATCAGGTTGGAAGCTGCTGCTAGAGACCATCAGCTGGTAAGTGTTAATATTGCTCATTCAATTAATTGATCTCATCTCTAAAATTCAATGGATGCAACTATTTAATAACACTAGAATACTTGCAGTAATACCTATCACCATAATTCTCCTTTTCTTCTTGGATATTTCACACTTTCATATTTTCATTTTTTGCTTCCTTGCTGTGGTGGGGTATTTTATTATTTTTACAGAGCAGTTCCTGTAAGGTTCTCAAAATACACTATACATAGATTGCACTTTTGCATCTGAAACGTATTTATTTTTGTATATAAATACATTATACAGTAATTAAAATTTAATTTACCGTTACATAAAACTTCTCCATAAAACACTTTTTTCTGCTAATTATGAGTTTTATGACATTTGTGGTCAGACTCCATAAGCCTTTAATTCAGAAAACAGTCAAGTGAAAATCAAAAAAGGTAAAATCTATGACAATGGACTTGTATGATGGAGATATAGTGACCAGATGTAGTGTTTTATTGACTCACTAGATACAACTTAAAAGATTTTATTTTTTTAATTTAACAGTGCTGTGAAATCTGAGTCAAGTGATATTTTAGAATTCATTGTGGCAATGACAGAAAAAATATTTCCTATTTCTTTTCCTTCTGTTTATACATAGCTCTCAAAATAAAAGCTTATCAGTACCATTGTAATCAATTAAAAATATTGTTCAGGTATTTTAGGTTATTCCTTGATTGCCTTCAATGTCTACATTTTAGGAAATTAATATTCATTTAAGTCATGATCAGACCTTACCTTCATATCAGGAATTTCAGGTAAGAATCTTTATTAACTCAGATGATATGCAGGAACTAGGTTCTGATATATTGGCATTTTAGTCCATTTTCTGGATGGACAGTGTACAAGTGTTCAAATAAATACCTTAAATGTAAAATTCAGATTATTTGCTAGTACTTTACTCTTAGCGTCCATTATATGTCTTATGCCTGTAACTTCATCCATTGCTCATTTTTTCATAATACTGCAGTTAATTGTGCATTGCAAAATTCACTGGATTCAGTTTGGTCCTGACAAATATAAATAAGAAAATCCCTTCCAAGATGTTCTTATTAACTATAGAGCTCTTCTATATTTCAGAACAAAACTCTTTTTAAGTCATATATTCTTAGGCATAACCGCATTTGGAGAAAAAGTTGGAGATTCAAAACTTAAAACCCAAAAGAAATTATTGCCTATCTTTCTTTACCAAGTGAGTGTAAATTATGTTCTGTTGATATGACAGCAGAGGCAATGCTATGAGTATTGAAATGTTTTCTTAAAGGAACTGTATTATATCAGGAATATGAAGGGTTTTTTTCTGCATGAAGAATTAGGGCATACTCTCTTCCAGCCTCTCTACAGAGAAATATACCTGTGTAAGTTTATCAACTGGACCTTTTATTTCTTTGGATGTAAGAATATCTGTTTTCCACATTCTCAGAATTTAATAGTTCTTGGTAATATCTGCAAAAAAGATTTTCCACTCAATAGTTTACCTCTTCTGGACATAGTATGGATGATATTATCATGCATCTCAATGATGTAGTCTGGAAGCAAAAGAAAATTGCAAATGAGCTGGCATATATTATTGCTTTTTCCCCTCTCAATTTGAATACAATAAAATAAACATAGTAAAATATAGCAAAATAGCAATGCAATACCAAAAGGATCTAGTTTCATTAGCAATGCTATATAATAATATTTTTTGCTTTTTAAAATCTTGTTTATGAAGAACATGGTTATGAAGCCCCTATTCCATAGGAGCTTATAATCAGCGTTACAATACATATACTAAGCTTGAGGTAGGAATTAGTGATGGCAATGTTTAGAACTTTGGACAGTCCTCCGTGCCTTTCAGCAGTGGTATGTGTATGAAGAATGGAAATGCTCCTCACAATAGTAATTTAAGGATTACAGAGACAACTTAATCTAATTTCCTTTTTGATAACTCTTCATTTTGTTAAATGAATAGCTAGTCCAACTACTAAAATATTCCTACCATTCTCACATAAAGAAAGTATTTAAGAATTATGACAAAAGAAAAAACCATATTGATTATATACACTATCTATGAAAAGATACATCTTCTTCTCAGGTTTTTGCTAATAAGTGAATTACATCAGCAACAGAAAATCAGTTCTGGAGAAGTGTCAAAGTAACAATTTTTATTGGTGCTCTGCTATATATTTGCACTAGTACAATGAGAGGAACATTCAAGAAGTGTGTTTATCCTCAATTCCTGAGAAGTTGCTTTCCTATATATATAATTACTCAAAATTAGAAGCCAATTTTTACTAATACTTCTGTAAAAGCAAATTGACTTTTTTATTCCATTTTTTTATTATTATTTTTCTTCATTTTAAATGGAAAACACCCACAAAGTGTTCAAGGCCAGGCTGGATGGGGCTTTGAGCAACCTGCTCTAGAGGAAAGTGTTCTTGTCCATGACAGAGGGTTTGGAACTAGATGATTTTTAAGGTTCCTTCCAACCCAAATCATTCTATCATTCTATGACTCTAATGTTTAATTTGATCAAATATCAGTGTAGTCAAATATCACTCTGAACAAGAAAAGTACTTCCCTATAGTTCTTTCAGATACTCTTACTCTCAATTTGTTTTTCTTAGTGGTTTACTCTGAAACAACACTTCCCTCCACAAAGACATTCTTCATATATCCCTTACACCTATATTTTCCAATGGGATGTCTGTCATGGTGAATGTGCTAGCTTCATTGTAAGATTAATCACACATTTCCATTTTTTTCTAGATGACTTTGGAATAAACTCTAATAAGTCTTGATAATGTCTTTAAAGGCATCCTATTTAGTACCAAATATTTTCCCTAAATATTTGGGTTTGAGTGTAGACACTGTGGGGGGTTTTGTTTGGTGGTTTTTGTTTGTTTGTTTTTCAGTGATGATAAGTTATTAGTTTGCACCTGTATATTGTGGTGTGGTAAAATCCTCCGTGTATGAGATTTGTAGATTAGTCTTTATGTGGTAGACAGCAACAAAATCTTGCTTAATACAGCTTCTCCCCTGCAAATATATAGCAGCAGTTTCTTCTGGAAATCTCAATGCGCTAACATATTTGCACCAGGAATATGATTATGCTTTAAAAACAAATCTAGTCATTTACCATATCTTTCTTTTTGCACTGAATAATCTTAGAATATCTAATCAATGAGCAAAATTTGATACTTCTGATGTGTTGTGCTAATGTGTCAGTGGTTATACTGCAGACATCAACTTTTGTTCTCATAGTTAAATTAAGGAAGTTTTCCAAATATAAAGGTATGGAATGTCATTATAACTTAAGAACTTGTATCTGTCCTTAATACTGCAAGCAACATTGTCTTACAAAACATTGATAATTTGGTTTTTTTCACATAACTTTTATGCAAAAGTTATGTGAACTATAATGCAAACTATAATTGCTTTAAAACATAAGTAAAATATTCATTTTTGTATTCACTATCTGCTATCTTCAGGTGGTCATGTTATAGTAATATTTTGGAGGGAGGAGGTCTATTGATTCCTGTTTCTTTTTTAATTTTTTTCTTTTACTTTCTGGATAACTGACATATTATTGCAGTAAAACATATGTAGGGTCAATTCATGCTGAATAGTTATTAGAAACCATGATAACAAAAGTCATTACACTTCAGTTCAGTTTTGACAGTAAAATTTCTGCAACATTATCACAAATCCTCATGCATTAGTGCAATGATCCTTACTATAGTTTCGTATTAGAGTCAAAAGACTGCTGTAGCATGCTTGATACAAAAAGTCATGCAAGTCAAGTGAAGTTCTTTTATGCTTTTATAGATAACATATTTTCACGTCTTGCTCATGCACATATCTGAGTCTGAGCCCTCTTGGATATTTCTGTCTTTAGTATATTTCTCATCTGGGATATGACTGTTTTAAAATAACTGTCTCTGTTGTTTAGAAAGGCCAAATAGAACCCAAAGTAGACCCAACAATGGACATGTTTCAGTTTAGGCAATGAATTCCTTCTGATTTTGTTGTTTCTGTGCACTGACCTAAGAGAAAAAAAAATTAGTTTTCTCATATAAACAAAAAATAATTTCTATCTCTAAATTGTGGTTTTAGTTCACTTATCTGGAGATCTTGGTTTGCTTCATGTCATCACAGTACTAACAAGGAAAGCATGGAAAAAGATTTTGACAAAAATTGCCCCACCCATTCCCAATTTTTTACAAATCTTAAAGGAAAAATAAAACTCTCAAGGATTCATTGTGAAAAAAAAATTATCATAAAAGGAATGCTTATAAAAATAATAAAAGAATTATTATTATCTATTTCTAAATTTAATTTTAAACCAGCTTTCAGAAATATTTTGATTTGGAACAGAAATGGGTAATTGAGCTGAAATTTGGGATTTGTTAATATAACAAGACTAGATAGTAGCTAGTAAGCAAAAATACATAATTTACAGATTTTTTAACTGAAGTTCTCTTTGCATTTAGAGTTTTGATACTATAATACATTGACAGAATAGTCAGCTTTATATGAAAATATGAGGGAAAAAGAAGTATCTTCAATAAAGTTTTCATTATGTAATTTACTAAACTTTCTTTGAGCTAATTATATTTAAACAATGTAAACGTCAAGTTGATGTTAGGATTAAATTTGAATCAATAACTTAATAAGTTCAAATGACTCAATCAGAAAATTAATGCAACCTACTGCCAAACCAAATTATTATTCTGATAGCAAAAGGATGTTATCAAGATAATTTATGGAGAAGTTGGTCTCCTTTCCAGATGCATCAGCCACATCAGTGGCTAATCAGGTCAGAGTTTTGATGCACAGTCCTGCACCACAGAATGCAGTGAAATCTGTAGGACATCAGTGTTAGTTCAATCCTACAGTCACCCAGGAGAAGGTGTCCTATTTCAGCAAGTGAAATCTCTTTGTTTTGGTTTGCTGGTTTGTTTTTTTACTAAAAGAAATGTAGATATTTGATAATTTGGTTAGGCATTTTATGCTAAAATTGAGTGTTTTCTAATGCCTGGAGAGTAAAGATGATGGAAAATTGCTGTGGGTTTTTTTTCTGCATAGTCATAGTTATTTTAAGAACATTTGACCCCTTTTGTACCTCAGTGCCACCTGTGCTATTAAGACAAATGAGATGAATAGGAATATTAGTAGTCACAGTGGCTCAGGTTTCTTACAGTACACAGTTTTCAAACAGAGGGGTCATGGATGGTAATGCCATTGGGCACCAGACCTTGATTCACAAAACCAGCAATTTTGACTGCAGATCAAATATTCTTTCAGTGCTATATTGACAAAAGTCAATGCTGAGAAGGTTGTGATGTCAACCTTTGAGTTAAAGGTTATCAGGCAAATAAACAAAAATTATCTTTTGTAAAACATAAAATAATTTAATCAGTAGAGATTTTTTCATGTGTTGAACTGCTGCATATCATTAACTTCACTTAGAAAGAAATAGTCAAAGAAAACTTGTGTGAGCTCAGTTCTTCCGCTAGCAGCGTTATACCTTAATGCATTAGCTTATTTTTTTGTTATACCTTAACAGATTCTACCTTTAATTAAAAGGAATCACTGTTTCCAATTATATCCCCACATCCTTATGGTTTTTCCAGACTCTATGGACCAGACTGAACAGAATAGGAAAAGAGGGACTGGGGAAGCACCTGTCCTTTACTAAACAAAGTAGAAAGATGTGGATATTGTTAGCAGTTCTAGACAATCTATCCTAACACATACATAAATATTAATGTGCCTGTATGCATAAATTGCAGGAAAGGCCTGGTATGAGGCTGATCAATGCTCAGCCAGCTGGTGGCTGTGATCACCTGTCATATTTATGTATCTGTAAAAACACTTTGTATCCGTTTAAGTAGGAGATTTGGCTTACGCAAGTTTTGCAACACACTTCCCTTAGGATGTAAACCTTACCCTGATCCCTTTTTTGTGAGACTTTTGTACTGGGAAATCTATGTATATTACTGACTTGCCCCTGATATAACACTGGTTTGTTCTGTAACACTTTTCAGAGATGTTAGAGTTATTACTGAGTCACAAATTTATTTAATCAAAAAAAGGCAGAATCAGTAAGCGGAATAGCTTCCATTATTAATTTTGACACCCTCTTTGTTTTTTTTCTTTCAATTTTTACTTTCTTCCTCTTATTTACATGTGAAGCAGCCAGGTTGAATAGTTCCAGAGTAGTAAATAACTTCGTGAAGAAATGTTCAAAAGTTCAAAATATCTATATCTTATTTTATCTACTTTACATGGGATGTAAAGTAGATAAAACTGCATGGATTAATAGTCCGAGATTTGCACTCTTATTAGCTAGATAAATTCATGTTCATTCACATTTACTTCAAACTTACATTAAGAACATCATTAAGGTCACAGTGTCAGAGCTTAATCTTGCAAATACTTTATAAAAATATTTGGTGGCGAAGTAACTTGACTTAACACTTAATAACTGACCAAAAAAAACTTGCAGCAACCAACAAACAAAATGCTCTAAATTAATAATAATCATATTTTTGCTTTCCTTTTTAGTACATAAACAGTTATTAGAATCTTTCAGTATTATAAAGCACACCTACACTGTAACTCATCCCAAATGCCTTACAAAAAGGGTACTTAAGTTAAAGTCTTATTAGGCCTACATTTTCCATGCTTGTTTGCTTGAAAAACTTAAAAATTCTTAATAGTTTAACATGTAAGATTAATACGTCTTGTTATGCAAACTGTTATTCTAAAAACTGATAGTGACTTTGTGTTGTGCTTTCTTAAACCTTTCTGCCCTGAAAGGATTATAATAGCATACATCAGCAAGAATGGTCTCAGCTACAATTAGCTGGAAATAGTTTAACAAAATAATTCTCAACTGACTGTGTTGAATGTCTGTTCTTGGTATTTTGACAGGGAGTGTGTGTGGGGGGTAAGATACTACAAGCTTTTGTTTCTTAAAAAAAAACACCATTCATTTTCTTTTAATTTGGAATGAGGAAAAAAATTCCAACAATGGATTGGCCAGCTTCAATCCTACTACATGCTCTATAGTTTACTGGAATTATCTAAATAATCTCCTAGAGGATTCATAAAAAGAGAAATTTATATGAATAATGTAAGTCTGTGTAAGCAACCATCTCAAAGAAACTATTAAAACTGTTAGCAGTGTTTTTAGTTCAAGTTTGTACAGATAGATAATATCCCATCTTCTGAGAAGAACAGGTAGAATTACTGTCTCATGCATTGAGGACAAGGAATATTATGAAAATTGACAGCACTATGGCTACCAGATTAACTTAAAAAATGAGAGATGGCTCACTCCAAAACAGAAATTTGGAGTGAGAAAGAAGAATCACTTTAATCTTTGAAAGAAAGGAAGAAAATGGTGCATGATATGAATCACATCAGCTTTCCAAATCAGTAATTTTCACAAAGACACAGAAAATAGCCTAATGTAGATTTGTTTGAAGGCCTCATTAACATTGCAACAACAATGGTCGAGATCTTATGAAAAAGGCCTGTCTCACAACCAAGAGTAACTAAATGGTTTAGGCTATTTTGGTATATGTCATGCATCAGTCTGCTCTGGCATTCAATGCTCTACTTCAGATGTGTATCATAACCACATCCTGCTTTGGAAATAATATTATCACTATTGTTCACTAAAACTTGTTCAGGTTCACTTCTGAGCATAGAAATGAAGGGCTGCCACAGACTATGCAAGAACAGCTCAGTGTTGCCAAAGGGCAGCATCTTACCCCCGTTAGATACTTAACTGCCCACCATTGTGAGCATCCATGGGATTGAGAAGGGAACACAGTAAGAGCAGCTATGCCATTCTGCTGTCCCAGCAGTCTTGAAATTACTGAGATTCAAGCAAATCACCTTCCATAGGAAGAACAGCAGAGTCAGAGGGGTTTCTCTTGACAATAACAAGGAGACCAGGCAGTGGCTCTCGGAAAGCATTACCTTAATTAGCTGGAGGGTACACAGTTAGAGCATACAGTTTTGTTTGGAAACAGTAGATGAAAAAATTTTTTTTTACATCATATGTACTTCCTCAGCTCACAGATGAAGATCCCTGACCTAAGAAAACAAGCAAAAAAGATGTAAAACCAGGAAGGAGTTCATGATGTTATAGGTCTCCCAGCTGACCCTTTATTGACAGCACTTTTCTCACCATGTGTAAGGTAAACCACTGAGATCTTTCAAGGATTGTTTTTAATGTGTGATCAACCAATAAAATATGAAAGCACCTGTCCAGAGAACCAAGTGTTTTGAAAGGTGCCCAGAGAACCTGTAGTGGTTTGGACTTTGTTTTCCCCCAGAGGCTAAGAAAAGTGGTAGACCCCAAGGGGTGGAAACCCCTGGAAGTTTTGGAGTTCTGTCCAATGGGCGCTCCTGCAAAAATGTCAACATCCCACAAGCTCACCAGAAGAGATGACTTGTGGTTAGTTGGGTTGTTGTAGGAGAGGTGGCCATGTTGTAGAGCCACGAGGAAGGGGCTCTGAGCCCCTTGGGCCCTCTGGGGCCTCCCAGCCCCTGGCTGGGGGCTGCAGGGACCTGGAACAGCATAAAGCTGGGCTAGGTGCCTGTAGTTATGCCGGGAGATGTTTTCTCCATGGGCACAGAGCAGCAGCCGGCACTGACCAGGGAAACGGTGGCAGAGAGCCAGAGATAAGACCAAGAAGCAACAGAAACAACATGCAGCACCAGAGAAGACTCCTGTAAAGAGAGCCGAGGAGAAAGAGAGCCAGCAGCCTGAGAGACAGAGTTCTGAGGGTAAGACTGTACCAGCCCCCCAAAACTCCTTTGAGATCCCTCTGAGAAGAGAGGGAGATGGACTCCTATTAAGGAGAAGAGTTATAGACATGCAGCACCAGAGAGAGAGAGGAGCTGAGAAGCTCAGAGCGTCCCGGAGCTGGACCGGGACGGCCAGAGGAATGCGGGGGGAGTTGACCTTGGCTCCCCCCCTTGCACTGCTGCCACGGTGGCAGCCTGAGAGACAGGGCACAGAGGCCCTGCAAGGAGCTGAGTCTCCTGGAGATACCAGACCGTCACGAAGACCCCCCTGTGTCTTCGTGATATGACGTGGTGATACGACCTTGTCTGGGGTTACGAAGCCCACGGAAGACCCCTCGGTTGTGAGGCGATGGGGCCGAGAGAGGCTTGGATACCTCCCTCGTGAGTGCTGGCAGAAAGCCAGCTATCAGCTGCTGCATGCATGTGAAGAAGACAGACTGTTGCCTCAGAAGATGCTGCTGTTCAGAGACTGGAAGGGATCTGTCCTTCTTTCCCTCCTGGACTTTTATTTGGAGGGGAGAAGAGATCTGATCCACTGTAAATACATATGTCATGGTAGAGATAGATGTGATCGTGTGTATAATGTGATATGGTATTTATTTGTACAGTCATTGTAATATATTCCCTTTCTTTCTGGTGTGTTTTGTCTGGAAAAACCCATCTCACATTAGGTTGAGATGTGGGAGGGGGAATGGAGCCAGGGAATTGGATTTTGGGGCTATCTCAAACCATGACAGAACCTGATTTTGAAGAGGCAGAAAAACAAAGAGGAACTTATATGCTGATATTGCCAGTATGGAACCAGTTCAAGTGTTTGCTAGGCAGACTTATAATAAAATATCCAAGTATTGATAACTCCCAGGAACAGTGAAGGGTTGAAGCAGAAGGAATAGGTCCACTGAAGAAACAAATACTAAGAATTCTTCAGATTTGTTTTAGGCTAATCTAAAACTAAGATTTTCAGAATTTCAGATAGAGAGAAAAAAGTGTTGTAGGTCGAAGAAATCAAAAGTTTAACTTCTGAAAATAAATCAATTTGTTTTGATTAGAAATGAGATATTTGCAAACCAATCGGTAGATAGATCTACAGAAAACATTTGATATTTTCCAGCAAGGGGAGATAGAGTACTTCCCCACCTAAATGTCAGTAATTCTGGTGCTCAGTATCCTCCCAGGTTCAAGTATCCTGTTAATATTATTGGAAATAAAATTCTCTCATTTCCCAAGAACACCTGCCTGAATGATGAGGTTACAAATTATCCTTGGCTAAATCTGCCTTGATTTCTCGCTGTATTGTCACACACTGTGAATAATTAGTTTCGAAGGAGACAAAAAGGATGAAATGGTCATTACGGTGTTCATCTAACAGTAGAATCCTGGCCTGAAATAAATTTTGAGTAAATTATGCTAAAAGAAGTAGTTTCATCAGTAACGCTGAAGGAAGAAGCTCCAAAATAATGTAGGTCCCACATCTTGGCATGCAACCAAAAGGTATGACATCTTCTTTCAAATCTCTGCTCTAAATGAGACTGAGAATGTGAATTTGAGCCTTCCACTTCTTGAAAACCCTTAAAGCTGGGATTTTGCGGAACAGTCCCTCCATAATTTTCGGGCCTCAAGCTTTTATCCCTTCACATTATTACTGCATGTCAGGGAACTTCCAAGGGTGCTGCCAGCTCACTGCCAACCACTCCTGCTTTTTCTGGTTCTTCTGCTTCTGCCTGGCCTGCATAGTACAAATGAAAGCTTTTTCCTTACTCTCTGGATACAGTGAGAGTGTGGTGGGATACTAGAACACTTTTTAAGGTGTCCCAGAGGCCTGGGTTTTAGTTGCACTCCCCCTTCAGTGAAGAGTAATTTTACCCACCTCCTTTAATATTTTTTTTGTCTGGAATTAGGCTGAATCTGTAATAACACTTAGTCAGAATATTAAAAAGTGAGAACACAGATACAAATAATGTTAACTAAGAATAAAAGAAAAACTGCGTTTACTCTATTTACACTGCAAACTGATGTCAATTCTTGTTTTCAACTAGCTTTCTGCTTCCCTCTGAATAAGGTGGTTGTCAGTGTTTTAGATTTTGTGAATGTTCCTCTCAGTGTTATACCTTGCATGCTAGAGTCACTCATCTTTCAAAACTTCTAGGAGGGCTGGATAGATTTAGTATTTTCCTTTAAATAAGCAGAACACATGGCCCAAGTTAATAAATGAAGCTTTATTAGAATAAAGGCTCTTTATACTCAGAAGTTCCCTTGTATACTTAACTGGTTGGTAAACAACCCTATCCTTCAATGAGGTGTGAAATTCTAGCACCTCCCTTTTATGGCTACTTGACATTTTACAGCAGGGATATATCTTTCAATCAACCTGACATGCCATGTCAACCTTCAAATTAAAAAGAACCCACACTGACATATAAACAATTACGTTATTTGTAGCCTATTGCTGCTTCTTGTTTGAAATCAGACATCGATGGCAGTGAGCCAGTCACAGGGGGAATGGTTTTGGAGTGAGTGATCCCCAGTTTCTTTGGCAAAGTGCCATAGTCCAGCCACAAGGGGTGAGGGATAGAGGAAGCAGCAATACCTATTTGAGGTGAGGACTGAGGTAGGATGCAGAATTCCACCACAACAAGTGTCTCACTGAAGATGCTCCTCCTAAGTGTAGATAGTAGCCACCTTTCCTGGGGCCACTCAGAACACAGTCCCATGACAGCTTCAGCAAATCTAAATTGCTGCAGTTGCAGTCTAGCTCTTCCCTCATGCTGCCTGGTCTGGGTACCAGCCTGGAGACCTGATATGGCAGAACAGTAATGTGGCAAATCAGGTTTACCTGCAGTCACACTGACACTAAATGACAGCTTTACCAACTCCCTTTCCTGCATGTCCCCTTCTCAAGACAAACAGGAGTGGCACTGCTGGACATCAGGTGGATGCTGGAACCACCAACGCCCTGGCTGATACCTTCACACACTGCCATGAAGCTGGAACTTCACATACTCTCTCTCATACCTCTTTTTTAAATAGTCCTTATATAACCTTTTCTGTAGAGCAGTGCTGGCAGAAATTTTCAATCTGACTACCAAGTATACTCAAAAAGTGTGATTCTATCAATTCTGAAAGAAGATGCAAAGATCCCTTTGTGTGTCTTGGTGGTAGGGTTAATATGGCATAAAATTAAAATATATCTATTTATCTTAAAGCAAATAGAGCTGAGGCTAAGTGTTTCCTGAAGAATTTTAGGTTTACATTAAGATAAATATTTTATTAGAAGTTAAACCAGAAGAATGTAAGGCAAACCACTTTTACTTGCTTATCTGAAGGAATTATATCTAGTGCCTTGATCTAAGAGGTCTTTAAGATAGGAGTGTGATGTGTCCCCATCACAATACAAAGACAGAAATGAAACAATGATCAAGGCTAGAAATCCTCTTCTCTAGTGCGAAGCTGTAGAATATTGATTCGTGCTCTTGGGTATGAATCACTGCAAATCACTATAGATAAACCCAGGCTTTGGGATTTGTTGAAATAAATGCATTGTATAAATATCTAAAAGTTATCTAGCTCTTTTAATATAAAAAAGTATTCACAGTTTCTGAAAAGGATTTGCTAAATTAAAACTGAGTGACTGAATGTAAAAAAGAGGGGAAGAATGAGGAATTATAGTATGAAAAAGCACCAGAACTGATTTAATTTCCAGAGATAAACTGTGTTGATGCAATTTTACTATCTATTTCCCAGAAACCCAACGCAATTTTGTTAGTCCTAATACGTTTTACCACTAAATCTAGCCATTCTTGACATTGATTTCAGTGCAATTTGTGCAATAGGTCAAGTAAAGTGGTGCTTATTGACTGCTGATTCTACATGTTTTTCCACCCGAAGTGTTATTGTTAATTGACATGCTCTTTCATTTTTCTGAGATAGTTTTTACTCTATTTAATAACTGCCTAAAATTCCCTCTTTGTAAACTAGGTCTCTTTCATGACAAATATCAAATATAGTTTTGAAAATCAAATAAATTGCAGACATTAATTTGTTTCTTCAACAACGGAACATTAAAATAATCAGATTCAAGCTACTTTGTCAAACACAATTTTCCTTTAGTGTTAATATATGCCATCTGCCCCTAAATAAATCACCCATTTCTAAATGTCTTGTAATCTTGTCCTATATCATTATTTCTAGTAATATCATTGCAAAA
Organism: Manacus vitellinus; assembly: GCF_001715985.3. Classification (NCBI taxonomy): domain Eukaryota; kingdom Metazoa; phylum Chordata; class Aves; order Passeriformes; family Pipridae; genus Manacus; species Manacus vitellinus. Next base: position 42,785,673 of record NW_021939396.1, read on the forward strand.
GAATGCTGGCTAACTCTAATGGCCTGAAGTTTTCAGAATAATTCTCTTTCTCTTGACATATTGCAGGATGCTCTACCTCTCTTCCTAGGTGATTACAGGTCTTATGTTGCAAGACTCTTTATCTCAGTTCTTGGAGAGCATAAAATTGTAAGAAAGGCTATCTAATTTTGGCCTGTTCCTTTCCATTATAAAGCTTTTTCCTTGTATTTCAGAGATTGCCTTCAGGAACTTTTTGATAATTTGGTAATGGTGATCGGGATGGTACTTAGTTTTCTGAAGTCAGGGCTGCATGCCTAACTTCCTTCAGGTAACAAGAGCAAACTGGCTAAAGTAACACATCAGAAAGAAGCCCAAACATAATTTTAAACAATAGCAATCTGATTTCTCCATTCGATAACTAGCAGATAGCATAAATTTTTCCTCTTAGTCTTCTTTTGAGAAGTCCAGTGTTGATCCCTCTACAATTCCATGTGTTTGCTTTAATTTACTCCACATGTGTGTTTCTCTATTTCTAAGGTGCTCAAAGGTTATACAAAGACAGCAACAAAGGCTTCAAGAAAAATTTACTTTTTTTTGAGATGTCATATTGGATGTGCATCTTCTTTCAGGTCCACTGAAATAATGACTACTTTTTGTCATCCACTGAAGCAGACTCCTTTCCAGCACTCCTTATATTACCCTATGAGTCTTGTGTTTCTTCTGCCTGCTGGGATCCCAGTAATACTCCTCTCTGAGTTGTTCTAGGAATAAATTGACACAGCTAGGCATCAAATCTCTTACTTTCTATCTCATTCTATGGTAGGCAGAGAATTGAAAAAAAAAACCAGTGTGAATTGAAATTTCCAGATTACATAGTCAAAAAGATTTACACAAAGGTGTACTCTGTAACCATGAAAGTGCTGGCTTCAGTAGAGCTGCATAACTTGCAAAACATGTTTTTAGATCCATGAGCTTTGTCAGTACTCTTGGCAAAGTTTGGAAATGTTTCCCAGCGCTCACTCCACAAGGGAACCACCTTCCGGGGTACTTTTGTCTCCTATTCAGCCCTCAGAGAGCAGGCAGCTATCACCAGCCTGGTGAAAACTCAGGCCAGAGGAGTGGTAATTGGCACTCTAGAAGAGGTTCCTAAACCAAAGAGTAGAGTTTTTAATCTCTTGACCTTAAGTGATTATGAACACCTCACGATTTCTGTGCAAAGTCCAGGTTAGTTACCTTAAAAAAAACCATAGAATCATAAAATGGTTTGGGTTAGAAGGGACCTTAAAGATCATCTGGTTCCAACACCTCTGCTATGGACAGGGACCCCCACCCTACAGATAATTCAGTCTCCAAGTTGTCATTCTACTGCAAGGTATATGTCAAGAATTGTACAGACTTATTACAGCCTTATGCTTCTGTAATAGTTCACTACACCAAATATGCTCTGCAGGCATCCTACACATTCTTTTGCCACTCCCGTATCCCTGGTCTGCTTTCCTTAGGCCTGCTGAGCTCATCAGACTAACACACAGAATACACAGACACCTCTGTGTGGACTTCTCTAGAGAAATGGGTTTGCACAGGTGCAACTGGAAAACTCTCAGGGTACCTGGGAGGGTTGTGATGAAGCGTCAGATAGAAGAAATCCAGTCTGATTTGCTGAACAACTGTTGTTGCTGTAAGTTAAGAAAAAAATCTATAAATAATAAAATATTATGTTCAGTACATTTGACTCCAAAGTCAATGAATGATATAAAATATTGAGTTAGGTTATTTTTCCAAAGAATTTTTATTTACAGTACTAGTGAATAGTGTCCTTTGTGAATCTGATTAAAACTGCAGTTTTATTGAACAGAGGAAAACTTCCTCATCTTGAGTTGCAACAAAAACAAATTCACATCCACTCCTTGCAGAAATCTCTATCATGTTACACAATGCACATATTTGGAAGATATGTTTCTTTGGCAGCATATTGTATATGGAAATAATTTCTATTATATTATGTATGAAAATTATTTCTATTATGTTTTTCCTATATGTATCTGAAAACAAAAATATATATAAAATGTTATATAAGTATGTACAATGCATACTATAGAATATTATATACATATATATGTGCATATATATATATATATATAAAGCCTTCTAGAGATTATATTCATTTCATTCATCAAATTCAGGCTAAGCAAATTGTCAAACTTTGTTTACTAATTTCATACTTATCTTTTCTTTTAATATCCTGTCTTGGTTCTCTAGTTATAGCATAGACACACCTAAAGTTTGCTAGAAACATTTGCCATTAGCTTCTTCTAAAAAAAAAATTAAATTTGAGGATAATCCTACCTCCAGAGCTTATTCTGTTCCTGGCCATTGACTGTAACAGTGAAAGGCTCATCTGAAAGCAGTGGAGCATCCCATCTAAAAGCATAAAACATATTACATTTCATGAAAAAGCTAATTCAGATTGTTTAATTCTGGTAATATTGCCTCTGTCACCTTCAAAATCAAAATGTTCTTTCCTGTTATTATAAAGAAAACAACCAAATTGCTTAAAAACCCATTTGAATACACAGCTGCCTTATGTTGCATACTAATTTGATTAAAAACGCTTGTGCCTCACCAGCACTTTTTTGCATAAAGCACACTAGTGAATTTAACAAAGGAATATAAATATATTTTGGTAATTTTGATGATAGAGTGCGCTATAGTGTCCACAACACCCCTGGACCGAACAAAGATCTCAACGCGGCGTCGGGAGATGTTAAACCGAATGTCTTGCCGTATTTGTTTGCTCAGTGCTTTGGGCACTGTGCCAACCTCATTGCGAATAACTGCATTAGTCAAGTGTATCCAAATTATTACAACACAGCGTCCACCCCAGTTATTGCTGTTGAAGCGTTTTCTGAATCTTCACATCACTAGAAACATTTATTTGAGGGGAGAGCTTTGCATAAATTCTGGGCAACTTTAATTTTAGACAGAAAATCTCAACATCTTTGCAAGTTGCTTGTTATTCCTAGAAAGACTAATTAAGAAGTAATTGCACTATTTTCATTTACCTATTTTGAACACTTGCCTAAAGTGGGGAGCTTCCATGGCAATAGAATGAAGAAAGGAGGAGCCAGAGTAGGATTCATTGTATTTATTTTTCAGTTGCAGTTGATAAAAGTAAGTATTGTCAATAGTGATCCCACCTCTACTAGTTTAACTCCTTAATTTAATGATGATGCTGCAATAAGTCTTTGTTGATCTCTATTTACCATGCTTTTACAAGGGAGATAGCAGACTGTATGTATTTTAATCTTTACTTTCTTTGAGGAGGTCCTCCTCCTAGTTCAGAGATGTCCAGTCTTTCTCATCTGTGCTAAAGTATGTCTGCAAACCTCAGAACATGTACCTTCACAGGTTTCCACTTTGCACTTCAGGATAGCTCAGGTTCAGGTGCTTGGATGGGTTCCAAAACAATGAAACAGTTTTGAGCTTTGCAGCCATTATTGGCTCACTTCTCCTTCCAGTTGTCCATTTGTTTTACTCTGTAATTTCCAGCTCAGCATAGTGCTGGCCAGGGGATGTAGATCTGACAGAAGTACTGGAGCTGCTTCATAGCTATATGTCACGCAAAAGATGAAGTTTGATCACTCCTGTTACATATAGTAGGGCTGGCAAGGCAAAGAAATCTCCCTCGTCCTTGGTTTGGAATTATCGTTTCCTTCTTCTACGGTGGATGGCAGTACTTTTTTTTCTTCATTATCCAGTCACAGTGAAGGAAGATTTCAATCTGCCACATTGGTCTTATGTCCTTAAGCTTTTATTCTGGACACCAGGTCCATCAGTAGTCTGTATTTTATTAAGCCTTTTGGTTGAGAGTGAAAATTGCAGCCTCTTGGTTACCAGTGTATATGGCTGAGTTTGTTGTAGCTGGCAGTTTTGCATGATGCACCTTTTTCCCCAGGAAATTACATATCATCCTGCCATGACAATCTAAATTATCATCTACTAAACTTGGTTAAAAGCAAGAAGTAACAATAATTTAAAAATACTTGACATTATATTGAAAAGCAAAAATCTCCAAATTTACTGTGAAAGAAAAATTTTTAAAGCCATTGACTTTGAAACTTTGATATTTTTCATCATACGAAAAACATATTTTGACATAGTGTATTGTAATACTGTATTTAGAATATATCATTATATTACATGCAGCATGTTCATGTCAATGTTTTCATACATTGTACTAGCTCAATTAATTTAATAAAAGCTAGAAACAATGAAACTTTCAGATATTATCAAAATTTAATGGGAAAGCAGAAATGGCTTTTGGAAATATTGTCATGTAAAAAAAATATAATATAACAAAATCCTGGAAGAACATTCCTTTGGTGGAAAATTGAAATACTAAATGTTCTTCCATCTATCTTTAATAATTGCTAAATACACTTTTTTGCTGCTTTTAATAATAAATGGATGTTCATTGTGTGATGAAATATATAAATAACAAAATATTTCAGAAACTTAAGCCACTGCCTTCTGTATCAACTCCAGAACAATGTTTTCAGAAAACATTTCCTCTTTCTCTCTCTAGGATCAATACAAAATTACAAGTTTGAATGACAAACTGCCACACACTTTTCCTCAAGAATAAAGTAGTCCCCAGTTTTCACCCACGAACACGTTGTCCATCAGCTACTGAATGGTGACTGTCTGTGTACAGTTCTGCAAGCAGGAGCAGGTAACCAGCAGTATGGTAAATTATCCTGCTATGAGTGAGGGATATACGATTTCCCACTCCAGTGTGGATGCACCCGCAGTATGGATAGATTGAGAGAGTTTATGCGCACATGCAAACCATTTAACTAGGGGCATAAATGCCATGTCTTATGGGGCGATTGGTAGGTCTACATAGGCTTTTAAGCTATATCATGGTGTTTCTGTACCTGCCTTAAGTTGTCTTACATTGAACACTTGTTTCAAAGTAAAAGAATTCACAGTTGCTAAAGGAGAGAGCAGCAATGCATTTCATGTGCCAAAGCCCACTTTTTGATCTTTAACATTAAATCATCCATCTGCCAATGTTGTTCCCAAGTCAGAAAATTATTCTCCTGAATGATCGGAAACTATTTTTATTTTATTTGGGCAAGAATGGATGTTTTTGAAAGTTTCTTAGATTTTGGTAAGACTGGGGAAAGAATTGAAATTGGAGTTGCTTTATCGTGAAGAATTGCTAGCTAGGTGTTGTTTTGCAGTGGATTGTACTACGATGATTCCACTGATACACGCGTTTTTGAAAACAACTGCTCATTCAACCAGAACTTGGTCTGCTTCTTAATAGCTTCCTTGAGCAACCTGAAGTTCTATATATGTAGTTTATTACCTCTTTAAATATAGTTTGCCTGCCTCCCCATTGGTTTAGTAATATCAGGGTTTGTATATGGCCAGAAATGCCAGAGTAACTAAGGCAGCCATACCCTTTTTAGGTCTCTGAAGCACTTGGGGTGTGCATACTCCCCAGTGCCAGTATGTGTGTACAGTTTACCCAAATGTGCTGGGAAGGCAGGTGACAATGATAGTCTTTGGATCAGAAAGACACACAGGTAGAATGCAGATAACCAGCTTTCTTTCATGTTAACATTTTGACACTCATCAAGATGCTTTACATTCCTTTCTACCATTTGGAAGATGCTATAGCCACCAGATATTTCAAATTGCATTCTTTCTTTTATGGGGAGGAACAAAACCTTAGGGTAATTGATTTCTCCCCAGAGCTGTATGGAGCATTCTGTAAAAGGGATTATCTTTGATTTCCTGAGTCAATATTTTGTGAACATATTTTCTTCCCAGGAAGGAGATGTTGTGAAGAAAAACCCTGACCACAAAGACGGAGAGAAGCCTGCATCTCCTTGCAAAAAGATTTAATCTACTACAGTTCTGACATACCTATACAGCAACACATGAAAGGGAGTTAATGAAAGATACTAAATCAATGTACATAAGATAAAATATGTTCCCCTTTCCTTCCTCATATATAAACTTCTATTTAGATGCAAGGTAATCAAAGTATAGCAAACAAGCCCTTGAGAGAATCTCTATGGTACTTGAAAGATCTTCAGCTACTCTGAACCTCTGTGTGAAGCCCAGATTCCTGCAGCCATAATTTTCTTCCAGTATTAAATGAAGAGACAATTCTAGTACAGAATTATAACTAGAATGCTGTAATTTTCTAAAGTATTGCCCATGATCATTGAAAGTGTTGTCAGCCACTGAATAGTGACTGACAATCAGTTCAGTGAAGTCCAGCTGCTGCTTTAAGTCTGGCATTGGAACATGCGCTCTGGGACACTGGGACAGGTACCCTGCAAGGGTATTTTATTAAATTAACAGTAGTGAATGGTGCATAAAATTGTCACTAGGATGAATTTATTACATTATAATTTTATTCTCACATTATTCTGTATGGGGTGCTACCCCAACAGAGTTTCCAATTCAGTAGTATGCCTGAAGCCAGGGGCTTTATCAGCAGCATGTCAAAGGGTGCCTGGCTCTCATTCATATATAATTTACTCTTATTACACAAAATATTTCTATTTTTCTGCACTAACAGTTGTATATTTTCTAATGAAGGTTTAAATCAACTGGGAACAAGGGTATAAATAGAGTTTCAGTATTTTGTGCCAAATATGGATTGTTTGTCTTCCTGTTAGTTATGGATTGTGAGTGTATTATTGCTGAAGGAAAATTTTTTATTTTTTTTTTCATGTATTTACGTATCATTTAATATAAATTATAGAAGCTTTTCAAGTGTTCAAAATTAATTATATAATTAGAAAAAATGTCTGAGATTATTAAGAAAACCATATGAGCCTACCTAGTCTGCCCAGGTCAGCTTTGTGCTTCACTGAACTTGTGAAGGTAACTCTGACAGTATTTTGGTATTTAGTATTTATTAGCTGGGTCTAGATAAAAGCTACATAGATGCAAGATTCCATAATTACATCTTCTTTTACAGGTAATATTTAATGAAGTTTTGAAATTTCTCCCAATATAATTACCTTTACTTGTATCTGCTATATTCATTGTGTCTAATTACAAAGTCCTATGTTGCTTGCGAAGTGGTTAGCAAGTGCTAGTTACTTGCAGAACTGAGGACTTTTTAGTTTTTCAGGACATATACACTTGAGTCCTTCTTTTCACATGTCTCTGGAAAGCTCTAGGTGAATTGCCTCTCTTTCTCAGCCTTTTTGGGAAAGGCAGCCAGTTGTGACTGTTGTATATGATGATGGAGTGCTTGATGTATGTCCCTCTTGATACACATACCGAAACATTTCAGGTTTATGTTCCCATAGTCATGTAAACTCTTGTGGTGTTATGTATATTGGGAAGTGTAGAGTTGGGCCTCGCTATATTCCAGTCTTTGTGCCTGAGCTCTTCGTGATGAAGGAAGCTTTCTGCTCATACTGCCAGCTGTTGCAGTATCCTAAAATGGCATCTGAAATTAGTAAGGAATTATACTTTTTGCTGTAATGTACCCTTTATTGTTATTTGTGTATTATCTGGTTTGACCAGCAACTTATAAAAGAACAACTCATGGCTTCTGTTCTTTTTTCTGGGCTTTTGATCCTTGTAAGTCCTCATTCATAAAAGCTGTGATTAACCACTGCTTTTGTTTTAAAATTATCAAAAGATAACCTAACTTTTTTTTCCCCTTGGAAATTCTGATGGATGAGCCTGTTGAACCAACAGTTAGGTTCTGTCTCTTTCACTCCATTATCCTTTTAAATTGTGTCACCTCCACTGGATTGATAAAGGAATTATTCCAATGCCTACAAACCCCCACTTTTTCAACATTTCCCAAACAAAACAAAAAAATTAACAACATTGGTACAGAACTCCCGCCCAAATATACCTTGTTACCCTAAATCAGTATATTATTCTCCTGAACATGCCCACCAATCTATGTCTAAACGTGTCAGTAACAATATTAAGATGGCTTCCTCCTGAAAGTGTGTTACCATTATCAAAAGAGTCTGAGAATGAGCTCAGAAAGCCAAGTATCTTTATTAAAAGTATTCTGAATGAGCTAAATATCTAAAGAAACTGAGTATACTTGAATAAGAAATGTTTTCCTTTGAAAAATTGCAGGTTTTCAGAACTGAATTTTTTATAGGACTTTACTTAGAAGCTTTAACTGGGACATGCTCTTTGAGTCTAGGACAGTATTACTAACTCATCTTGAGTTGCCAGAACTGGGACTTCAGCATCACCAAAATAATCTTGGGTTTTCTAAGTCCACGCTGTTGAATCTGTATGGTTAGATTTTTATCATTCTCTTCTCTTGAAGCTCTACTGGTGACTTTGTAGTGCATGAAAATATCCATGCCTGCTCTGAATTAATGCAGAACAGAGAACCTGAGCTTTGATAGTCAATCTTAAGATGAGTGCTATATCCAGTGGCTGGTTGACTCATGGCATAAGTGAATCCCTCTGTTAACCTCAGTCCCCAGTTTTTCACATATGTCACCCTGGTATGAAACAGCAGAATGTTTAAAATTGTGGCACAGGAGGCTTCTTTCCCGTACATCCCTAGTGCTGAGTTTCACTTAAGATCAAAGGCTAACCTTTTTAAAATGTAAATATAATATTTTTCTGTCTATGTGTGTACACTTTAAGCAGAAACTGACATATAAAAAGCTCTCAGTAGCTATGCAAGTCAAAACATTAAAGTTTAAACACTGAAAAGTATTCATCGGTGCAACTATTTTGCTGAGGTAATAAATATAATTTAAAGGAATATATTCGAATGAAGGCTATCATACTGTGTTGCTATCAATTTTTATATAATGAAAGAGATTAAATGAATCCTTGCTAATGCATTATTGGTATGTGAAGAACAAGAAGAAACAAATTACACACATTTTCCCACTTAATTATTGTGCTAGACACATTGTCATATCATTGACCTATTTGGTCATGCCCAAGTTAATCATGCCTGAACCTTTTCCCAGTGGGAAATAAGCTTCTGCACTTCCTGTCTTGCAGGAATATCAACTAAAACTCAGTCACATATGCCCGTAGTCTGATCACTGCAGCCCACCGTAACCGCTGTCTCCAGCAGTGAATCCGCAGTCTGCGGCGTGCCCGTGAGAGTCGGTGTCAGAAACCCATCACTTCCCGTGTGCCTCCACTCAACTCGCTCAATCACTTACTACATTAAATTATAACAATCTCCGTTTGCAAAAGCATTCCCCTCCTTTTTTTCTTTTCTTTCCTTTTTTTTTTTTTTTTTTTTTTTTGATGGTTGTTGTTTGCAGGGAACTGTTTTGTCACACTGAAATAGAGTTTATGTGCAGTGACAGCCTAATAAGCCAGCAACTTTAGTCGCTTATTAAAGTCAAGCATGTGTCTTTGTTTCATGTTGCTAATGATGTGGAACCGTGGAGGCCCGAGTATATTTCGTCTGGACGGTGTGGGAGCGAATGCTGAGAGCTCATTACTTGGCTCCCCATTGGAATCCTGCAGGCTTCTGCTCATTGAGGAGACTGTGGGGGCTTTGACAGAATTATTATACTGAATATTTTTAGACTCATTAACTATATCACCAAAGCAAAACATCTCCTCCTTAGATGCAAATGGCTGCAGCTACTGTGGCTTTGCTTTAGTTATTACAGAAAAAAAGGATGAAGCTTGAAAACAACTTAGGGAAGGGATTTTCATGCCCGAATGTTTGAATTTGTAACTTATATTGGGAATGTGTAAGCCTTTTTTACCACATTTAAGCCACTCATGCCATTTAAAAATGCATATATTCAGTTTCATGTGGTAAGCAGTGCTCAATCCTTTAAATTTTGAAAGTGCCATTGAAGTACACAGTAAAATAGAAGCTTTTGAAATTCCACTTCCTATTCCAAGGTGAAAAGATATAATACTAAAAGCTCGTGTTAAAGCAATTACAGATGCTTCAGTTAAGCCTTCAAAGATAAAGAAATTCAAAGTTAATGCTAAAAATTCTGACTTTCATTTCACCTAAGTACTGGAACATATGTACTGTGCTGTATGAAAAATCACACACTTCTCCAGGTTGTACAATTCCTAACCAAAACAGAGTGATTTAAAGATGAAGAGTGAGACAAAATTTTTAGCCTAAGTCTGAATTTCCTTGCTAAGATGGGTTTAACTTGGTACTTAATGTTACTTTATTGTAGCTTTTTGAGGTTTAATTGAGACTTAAGATGTACTTGAAGAAAAATATGAATACCTTAAAATTAATTCTTCAGAGCAAAGGACAGAAAATTACATTTATGGCTCCATTTGTTGGAAAAGCGAGGTTGGCTGTGAACTGTATATTATTTCACCTTCTATAAAATGATATTTTGATTTCTTCATGAGGACCTTCTCTATATGTTGTGTACAAGCTTGCCTTCTATAAATTATCAGCCTGAGTATTTGCCCAAGTACATGCACACTCAAAAAATCTAGAGACAAGTGTTTTTTTTCTCATAACGTGTGCAAAATTTCATTAGGATTTTATTCTCCAAAATTATTGTAGGTGAAAAAACAACTCTTTTGATTCCTAGGAAGAACGACATTGCTTTTATTTGTGGTTCATTTCCTGCTGTAGTATTCTCTGACAACGGTGACACTGTCTTTATACATCAAGAAGTTCTTCTTTCTATGACTGCCAGGGACTCTGGAGGGAATACTTCGTATCTGAAACGTTTTCCTTTGGGATTTCACTATCAGAATAACAGTTCTGATCAGCGGCCCATTAGAAAAATGTTGGTTTGTTTGTATTTTTTTTTTTGAAGCTATGAAAAAGAATAGTTAAAAATCTGACAGATAAGAAAATTATACTGAATTGAAATTGAATTTTGTACCCGTAGGAACTTCATATTGCCTCTCAAGCAGTAATTTATTAAAGGAGTAAGGGGAGTTCTGAAGTCAAGCTCTTTGAGTAACTGCAGCCTCAGGTAGCATGGGTGCAGTTTTTCTTTTGAGATTTTGCAGTTTCTCTTCTTACCAGTTTGTGGCACAATGCTATTTAATTTAGATGTGGGGCAAAGCTTTAGAACTCCAGTTCTTCGTGCAAAGTACCTAAACATTTAGATTCAAGCACCTAGATAATAACATCCCAATATTTCCTGGCAAAAACTAACCTTTCTGAAAGATTGGATTATAAATATGCGTCCCAGTAAGGAACTCTAAAACCAGTTGGTCAGTAAGTAAGATACTCTTCCTCAGAGCTGCAGGTGACTTTTCAAATTCACATGTAAATACTCTGTCAGGAAAATTCTCACCTGCAGAACTGGTTCACAGTTGTGATTTCAGATGTTTTGCAGTAAAAATAGCCTGAAGCCAACACACCTGTCTGGATACATAGATGATCCACAGGAAATTGAACAGACTTGAGCTGTAGGCATGCAAATGCAATTGTTTCATTTCCTGCAGACAGCATTATAATCAGATTAGTAGATGTAGTAGTAATACAAACAGATGTTAACTATCAGTTATTGTATTTAGCTTTATTTACAATCTTGCATTTATCCAAAATTAAAATCACTGTACAATCCCACTTTTTTTTTTTAATTATTATTATTTTACTATTTTAATGCCTATGATGCTGTCCCTTTTCAGTTTTGGAGAGAAAAGGTTTTGTTGGAGGGATTTTTGTTTTGTTCATCTAAAAAGGTGTGTCCTGCAGTGAAAAACCAGTGGTAACAAACATGCCTACTCTGTTGGGGAGTGTGAATTATGAGAGTCTTTAACTCTTATCAAGATGCATTCTTGAACTATACAATAAATATTTATCAGATTATATGATATAATTAAATACTTCTTCTACATTTCTGGTGACTGTATTTCAGTGAGTTCTGTATTACAAACCTTTCTATGTCCAACAACATGCAGATTTTAATTATCAACCTTTTTCTTATTGTGTAGTTGCCAAAACCTGCCTTTCCTAGACTATTGACCAAGTTTAAAGCATTGCTCTTATTTGAGTTTTCATCATGTAGTGTAAATTCCTGCATTTCTTTGCTATCTATATCATAATAGATATAGACTTTGAAGGCAAATGTTTTATCTTCTGTTGTCTAACCTCCATTCAAGATAAGACCTTTGTATTTATACTGAAGTGGTTACATTAGATGAAGTAGTTTTGGCACTGAACATGTAATTTTCTTCTTGATTTGAACTTATGGTGGATTTATTTTATGTATATTTTTCAGGTAATAGAAAAAGAAATAGTAATATTTTATTCTATATAGCACCTATGATTGACCTCAGAAAGGGTCACGGTTAAGGGACCTTTAAAACTTCTGAATGAAATACTTAGAGATATTCTAAAGAAAAGTAATCTCAGTCTAGTTTTATGTGTTGATTTAAAAAAAAAAATCAACTTGAAAAGGTAAATTTATTTATATACTCTTTATTGGTTTACAAAATTCTGGAGTAGTGTAAAGTATCCAAACAAGCGCTTCTTTATTTTGCATTAGAGGAGTAAAAAAGAATTGGCATGCTACACAACTTAGTGTTTAATTTGAAAGAGAATTACCAATTTTATCATCTAGGATTTGGTAACTTTGTTTGTGCTAGCTGTTATGCTGTGTGCCCTGCAGTCCTGCTCTCCTGATTTTCCAAACTGGGAAGATTTTGAAGCACAGTGTTTCTCTCCTGCCTTCTGTGCCCAAATTTTCTTCTAAAAGAAAGCAAGATGTATATAGCGTGTGTAGGTTTTTGTTTTCTTTTCCTCTTTGCAGAAAGAGAAAATTGATTAAAATGAGCTATAGTTATTCTTACTTCTGCTATTAGAAGCTGAACCTGTGTCTTAGAAAGTAGAAGAAAAACAGACATAGAAGTAGGGATAAAAAGATCACCAAACCCAGAAAATTCAGCTTCTGACACTTATACTTTCCATTTTTCAGTACTATTAATGCAAAAAAGACTGACAGCATCGCTTTTCGGGTACTTGATACATTAAAAAAGGTTAAAAAAATAAGGACACCAAGAGAGCTCCTTGGACTCAAGCCCAAATGGCATTTCTTCTTTTGGGGTGGTGTTTCACCCTCTTTTACTTCTGTCTCACATGGAATATTGTTGCACACTGCAGAAATATTCTCCCCCAGGAATATTCTGTTCCACTGTACATGTTGATCTGTTCACAATGTGAGTCCACCCATTGCTTTGAAAGAGATAGGAAAAGAACTATGAACCATATAAATAAGGCTGTGTCATAATGCATAGGGTCTTAACATTGCAAAAGCAACTGTAGGTCTGGCATTTCCTAACTTATGAACATTTCTCTTTCCTCTTTATTATCCTTTTAAGGTAATTGTGTGTGATTATAAAGGCATTAACTAGATTCCTTTTTGCATCTTTCATTTATCTGGTAATCAGGAACATAATACTGAATATATTTGTGTAATTGTGGCTGTTAAGAATGTTGGAAATCTAGGTAGGTGGAACCTGCCAGCTAACTCATGGTTACTAAAGTCACTGACTCAGTTCATTAATGGTTTAAGTGCTTCCTCATTAAAATAGTTTAACCAAAGATGTGTTTTCTGTTCTGTTTATTACTGCTGTCAGCTTTTATCTAGGAAATCTGCTCTTTGAAAGGGTTTATACAAACCACATTTCAAAGAAGTATTATGAAGCCCAAAGTTCTTGACAAACATAGTGAAAATCAGTCTGAAGCTAGTAATGACTTCTTTATTTTTATACACCCTTGAATGTTCATCAATTCTGGAGAATTTTCCATGAGTTGGGAAGGGATGACTATACATTCATAATCCTTGCTGAGAAGAAAAATGAACATAGACACCAGTTTTGAGCTAGAGCACATTAAATACATACATCTTTGAAAGAAGTATTCAACCATTTTTATCAGGTCTGTTTGTTTCAATGCTTTTTATTTAACATATTTGCCTTCTAAATATAATACGTGTATATTGAAGGCTGATATGGGCACATATAAAGCCCTTTTGATCAAATAATATCTAAAATTATTTTTAGAAACACACCTAAGTGATAGTGGCAAATAAGTGACAATCTGTCAGCAACGTTATTGAAACAAAGAATGAGGTGACTATTTAATGTCTTGTGTTCAATTAATTTCTCAGCAATAGAAACTAAGTTTCCAGCTCCTACTTGGAGCTGGAAAGAGATGCCAGAGGTCTTACTAGGCTGGGGTCTGTGTCTCCAGCACAGTTTCTCCAGACAGGCTGCCAGAGGCCTAGGCAGCATGACTGTGCCTTTGTGGACCCCCAAAATAGAGATTGTGGTCTCAGTTCTGCGTCAGGGACTCTGGTGCCTTACAGCAGAGACAGATGCTTGACACCCAGAGGTCCTGAGGTGTTGCCCAAAATCTGGGGCACAGGTCTAAGGCCTTGTGCCACTGAGGCCAAGAATGTCGGTGCTTTAAAAGTCCGCAATTTCAGGGCAGTCAACCTTGCCAATGTTAATAGGCTCCCCATTGGGGTGCTCAGGGATGAGGCATGGATATATCTGGGCTAGACCCTTGCCTCCTAGGACTTCCAGTTTCCTTACTACAATGTAAAAATGACAAATCCTAGGGGCCATTGCAGATGCTGAGTATATTTGACTTAAATTGCTGCTAATTCTACTGACATTGTTTTTACTTTCTTCGTAAATAGAAAATGTGGCTCTTGTCTTTGATGCCATTATGAGGCTTTTTTCTGAAAGGATGTGAAATAGAAGGTTCAGCTGTGGTTGTTTCAGGCTTTTTCTGGGCTCTGGAGCTAGAGCACACCCAGCTCTGATGTGGGGTGCACATCCTGGCTATTTCCCCATGCAGCAATAGGCCAAGACCCACACTCATATCTGCTGTATGAGGGCCCTGAATTTCACTGTGATGGAAATTGCTGCATGCTGACAGGGAGGAAAATATGTTGTGTCTCTACGGGTCCTCCAGATGAGGGGATGAAGGGGTGCCACGTAGCACTGATAGCCTGAAGTTGAAAAATTAGCAGGTGAATCTTACAACTGGTACTTCCAGGAAGCAGAAACACCAACAACCAATATTTCTTTTCCTTAAGAAACACATGAAGCAACTGGAAACTTCCTAATGTATCAGGAAATTAAGATTTATCTAGTTTTTGCATTTAATTTATAAGTGACAAGGAGAGTATGATTCTTGATTGAAGTTTTTATGAGGGACTATACCAGGGATCTCATCTTACTGCAACATCAAGTGCTGCTTTGTCATTATGAAATATAATAAATAATTTACAATGGAACTACAATCTAATTGGTGGTTTCCAATCTCTGGACAAGGTTGAGGAGGAAAAGTGAGAGAAATATGGTACACACTTGGAAACAACAGAATTCATCTTGAGTAAGAGATAAGAAGTAAAAGCATGGATAACTGTTAAAGGACATTTTGAGCAATGAAAAGATTAAATAAAGAGAAAATAATGAAATATAGGAGTGCAGAAATTAGTCTCTCCTTGTTTATAGCTACAGCACTGTGGAACCTACACTGTTGCAGTTTACTCAGTGTTAGTTAACAGCACAGTCTATCATTATTAGCTTGTGTGGCCCATGTCTATTTGAATCTGTCTGTTATCTGTGACAGTCTGTTGAAAAAAAAAGTCGGCTTGTTTGCATACACAGTCTTGCTTTATTTCATTGATACTTAGAATATTCTGCCCTATTCAAAGTACATGTGTGGTGAGTTGACCCTGGTTGGACTGGTGGTACCCACCAAAGCTGGTCTGTCTCTCACCTCCACAACTAGTTAGAGGAGAAAAATACAGCAAGAGGTTCATGAGTTGAGATGAACACAGGACAGATTACTCACCAATTACTATCGTCGACTGAACTTGGGGATATTGACTGATCTTATTACTAACAAAATTAGAGCAGGATAATAAGAAGTAAAAACACTTTCCCCCACCCCTTCCTCCTTCCCAGCCCCTCCCCCTCCTCAGTGGCACAGGGAGACAGAAAATGGGGATTATGGGTCAGTGCATCACATGGTGTTCCTGCCACTGCTCTGGGGAAGAGTCCTTCCCCTGCTGCAGCATGGAGTCTCTCCCACAGCAGACAGCCCTTCACGAACTTCTCCAGCGTGAGTCCTTCCCATGGGCAACAGCTCTCTGCACACTGCTCCAATGTGGGTAACTTTTTCCACGTGGTGCACCCCCACAGGGTCACAAGTCCTACCAAGAAATGTACCGGGAGCACTGGCTCCTTTCTCCACAGGTCTGCAGATCCCAGCAGGAGTCTGCTCCAGCATGGGCTTCCCACAGGTTCACAGCCGCCTCCTCTCAGGCATCCATCTGCTCTGGTGTGGGTCTCTTCCATGGGCTGCAGGTGAATCTTTGCACCCCGGTGGTCCTCCATGGGCAGCAGGGGGGCAGCTGCCTCACCATGATCTTCACCATGAGCTGCAGGGGAATCTCAGCTCCAGTGCTGGGAGCACTTCCTCCCCCTACTTCTTCACTGACCTAGGTGTCTGCAGAGTTGTTCCTCTCATATATTCTCACCCTTCTCTGGCTGCAATTACATGCTCAAACACTTTAAAAAGTTAAAAGCAATGAATGTATTTGGGAGTTTTTCCAATAGCATTTTTTCTAACACTATTTTTTCCATATTTTTGGGATTTTTTTTAATGAGATATTGAGGTGAGAATATTGTAGATTGAAACAGACATGCAAGGTGAAGAATTCTAATTCCTGCCTTCTCAGACATATACTTTCTTATTTCTCATTCTTCTGATTCTTGTCCTTAATTTTCTTCATCTTTCTTCATTTATCTTCTTCTTAATTTTCTTCATCTTTCTTCATTTTTCTTCTTCTTCTCCTTAATATTCCTTCTTTTCAGAACTGGAAGAAGGTTGTAGAATAAATCAGTGTTTTCGAAATACCATCCAAACTTCTTTACATTAGGTTGTAACCTACATCACATTGTCTGAGTCTACATTACACCTATGGTGTTTCCTAGAATGTGATACTTTTGTATTAACAGCTTATAGTACCGTATAATGTGATACTTCTGTATGAATGACTTATAGTACCTACTGAGGGATTTAATTACTGACAGTGTGTGACTTCATTTAGCCTTTTCCTTCTGGTCAAATTTTGCTTCCTGCAGAAATGTGGCTGAACGCCCTAAGCCCTTCTGAGGACAAAGGGTTCTGGCAAGGCCTGAAAGACTTTATTCCAATTATCTTAAAGGCTAGTTAATATAATACGTATTATGACAGACTGAAGCTAAGTATCTAACTAATTGTAAACTATATTCTATGAACACCCTTTTAATTTCTGCATTCCTTGTAATACTAATTTTTGCAATACAATGTCCATCCTTTTTGAAGACAGGCAGATAATGGGGGTGGGAAAATACAGGACTGCCTGTTTGAGTGCTATGTTCTCAGATCAGGGAATTAAGTAACTCTTTAGAGGTCTCGGTGGGAATACTATCAAGAGTCATACAGAATAAATGATTGTAGCGAGAAGCTGATGTGTAGATGTGGTGCATATTGGAATCTGAGCCTTTGTAAACCTCAAAAGATGCTTATGTTTAGTAAGGAAGAAATGGTGTTCTTTCACTTTTTGCTTACCTCTGGGTCAAACAAGAAGGAAAACAACTGCTTAGCCTAAAGATGTAAATCAGAACTAGAGTTGAAGTCAGGAAAGGAATGACTAGGATAAAGAATTTTCATAGGATTTATCAAATCTAATCTCTGGTGCTAGTATAAGAGGAAAATGATGTTTGGTTAGACTAAGGATGTCAAATTCAAATTAGCTGATCACTTAAAGACTTCAGTTTACGACTCTCAAAATATCCCTTTTTCCCTTCACAGTATAGGTCTCAATCTGACCTACTGTGATACCTGGTAGCCACACATATTTTGCCTATCTTCCCCTACTTGTTGAAGCTAGACCCTTTCCAACCTTCACAATCCCTTCCTAATCCCTTCCAACCCATGAATTCTTATTATTTATGAATTCAGTGCTTATTGTTTATGAAGAGCATGTGTTCATCTGGCTTCTTCCAAGACACTTTCAAAAGGAAGATCAGTGTACTGTTGGCCATGAAGACTACATCAAGTTCTGCAAAATAAAATAGGGTTAGGGATCTAGCTTGACCTGCTCTGTGCTACTTTATACTGTATATTTATGGTACCATGGCACCTCATGGTGACTTGTGCTAGTTAGCACTTTCCAAGAGAAGGACTATCAAAATCTGAGATATAACATTCACCAGGCACTGCTTCAAGCAGGGATTGTGAACAGGAGAGCATCAGCTTTAGTTTTCTCAACACAATACAGTATTCTTACACTATTCCAAGAGGCTTTGCCATACCCAAAGGTATGCCATGCCTACACTGTGTTTTGTCTTCATAGACCGAAGCGCAACCTTAACATTAA
Organism: Manacus vitellinus; assembly: GCF_001715985.3. Taxonomy (NCBI): domain Eukaryota; kingdom Metazoa; phylum Chordata; class Aves; order Passeriformes; family Pipridae; genus Manacus; species Manacus vitellinus. Next base: position 42,804,038 of record NW_021939396.1, read on the forward strand.
TTCAGTCATTCAGACATTAACCCCTCCTCCCCCTAAAATGCTGTATGTGTCTTAGGGCAGTGAAGTCATCACACAAGGCTAAGAAGCAGCAGTGGACTACAGAGTGCAGACAAAACCAGCTCACACCACTTAGCCTTACTGCCACAGAGTGGTTCCTAGCTCTGTTTATTTAACAATATGAAAGTAGCCCCAGGGGTTGAGAAACAATGTACTTCTCTAAGATGCAGTCAGTCATCAGCACAAAGGTAACATCTGGCAAGAAGTTATGCACATCTTAATTGGCCAGCTGTTCTTCCGATTGATTCATTGCTTTCCAGGAAGCACACTTACCCCTCCATGCTCAAGTTGGCCCTGTAGAATATCCAGCCCCTGGGCTGCTTTCGCGGGCTGAGTGGTGTATTGCGCAAAACCCACGTGGGACGTCCCTGTGCAAAACCTGTGATGCTGAGGGCCATGTCATTCCTGCAATGGTTAACCAAAAATCAATTTTCTTTCATGGATAAAGGGGTCCTCATGGGGATTCAGCCAAGCATCTAGGGGCACGTGCAACCACAGAGTTGCCGGTCATATGGCCAGGGTGTTTGTAATGCACAGTCATGCTGCACAAAACCTAGGGATGGGTTGGTGACTAACATCATGGCCATGTGCCAAAGGCCCAGAAACACGAAGGAAGTGGTGTACTTTGGTCATGATAGGCTTGCTTTTGACTAGAGTGCAAGATGGGCTTGATCTATGATCTTTGAATTTCCATTAAGTTATAGGGCATAACTGATAAATGTATGTTTCATCTAGAAAAAGATAAAATGTCATCTTTTGAATTTCATTTTATTGGTCTGCAATAATCAGGAGGTACTTTATATGAATTGGAAGCAATAGCTGAATATAAATGTTTATCATCATAATATTTTATGATTTGTAAAGACAAGCAGGGTGCTCTCTCTATTCTGCTAGATCTACAGATGACGTAATAATTAAATGGTAATTAATCTTAGTGTATTTCAAAGGTAGCAAAGAAGCATGAATTCACCCTTCACAAAGACGAAGCTGATCTTAGACCTCATCATTAAATTGTTGGGGAAAGTAGTATAACGTATTCCTATTAATGTTAGTTTATTAGTTTTATGCTTAAGATTATAAACTCCTGAAAAAAACCTGTCAACAGCACCAAGTGCTAAAAGAGCACTAGTTTATTTTTTCAAAAATGTGTTAACAATTATACTCCGGAAATCCTTTAGGAGGGGACAGAGGATGAGATATGGTATTTTATTGTGCAATTTCTGCAGAGTAAGCAGCACAATCTGTAAAAGGAATGACTAGGGATTACGGCTGCTTTAACAGGAGAAATTAATGGCCAGGTCAGAAATTTCTTTGGAGTGATCTTGTTTACTTACAGGGTTTTGACACTTCAGCTTGTGCTGTCTGACGTGTTCCTCTAACGGCCTTTTGCAAATACCAAACAAAAGCTGGAAAAAGTTGTAGGCTTCTGCAGATCAGAGCTTTGGAGGTAAAAAAAAAAATTAAGCCTTTGGTTTGGGGTCGGTGCAATTATCTGCACCTTTCAAGATGTTTCCATTCGTTGCTTCAGGCTTCTGGGGATGAAATAACAGCATTTGATTCTAAGTGTTACTAAATGATACAAAGAGAGGATAAGTACAGATATATTTTCCTTCTATAGCAGTAGAAAGAGCAAGGATAGAAATCTTTGAAGAGAGAATAATATCACACATATTTTGAATCTACTCAGTATCAAACTCTAGGCTATATTTTCAGAAACCTTACATAGAAAGCACATTTTTAATTTTCAGATTTCAGTGAGTAGCCACAATAAGCTGAAAGATACCCTGATCTTACTGTATTGTCTATTTTCCTCAGTTTTTCCTGACAGCAGTTAAAAATCATAATATCACTTTCTTTTTTTTCTTCCTGTATTAGCCAATATTTTTGTCTGCATTCACCAATATTTTTAGTAGAAGATTGATTTTTCAGGCTTTTCTTAGTTTGTTTTTCACTGGATCTTGAAATACAGTTTTCTTTTTTTAAAATTTAATACTGCTAATCTGCTTACTAAAGCATTAACGACTGGAATAAGGTCAAAAAAACAAGTACATCTTTTTGTGTATACTTGCACATCAGCTGAGATTTGCTTTTTACATGAGGCTTTTACTCATTTTTAAAGTATATCCAGTCTGTTGACAAAAGAGCTTTATTTAAATGAGCTATGTAATCTTTACTAGCAGTCTGTGGAGCAGATTTGACAATAAAGAAATATCTCATTACCTAGGAGCTTTGTATATTGTACAGGTGTAACTTGGTAGTTGAATAGTATAAAAAGATAAATATTAACTGGATTTTGCTAATAAATCTGCCACTCTCACAGTGCCAAAATCTGTAGAGTTGTTGTAATTGCTGTTGTTTGAGTTGTAACAATGAATGGAACTGATAAGGCTTATATCATTTACATAGAACTTAGCATTCACAGTGCACTGTTGAATTAATATGACACACACATTGGATCCTTTGATATAAGATTAACATCACTGAAAACAGAGAAAGTGTAGATTTAGAAGTGACATATTAGTCTCTGTTCAATATGTACCAGTAGTCTGCTCAGGTCTGAAAATCATAGTAGGCTACTACTCGTAGAAGTGACTAGTAGTTAAAGCTTGTTCTTTTGGTTGCATTTTGGTCTGCTACACCTTGTAATAAACTGATGTCTCAAGAGGAACTACTACAAAATGACAGAATTTTATGTTTAATCCAGAAGATCAGTTATATGTGTCAGTCAAGAGTGGTGAAAGAGTTGTAGTCCCTGAATGTAAAAGAGTTGTGTTTTAATAAAACAATTCAGTGAAATAATCTTAGTTTCCTGTACTGTCAATACCATAAAATAACTATGGGTTTAGCTGCTTAACATAGCAATCAGATGCCTAAAGATCTATACCTGGATATATTATTGTCAGCAACACACCCTTCTTCATGGCACACTATGATTTCAAGTCTCTCTACTGCCTTTGGTTGAATCTGTCATTGCTTATCAGCTCTAGAAATCAAAGATTTAAATCAGATTAAATAAAAACCAAAAGCCAAAACCAAACAAAAACCCCTAAAAACTCCAACCAACCAAGCAAAAAAACCCCTACAAAACCTGAAACTGAAACCCAAAAAAACCTACAAAACCAAAGCCCAAAATTCCCAGTTAGCTCTGGAAAGCTGAATTTAAATTATTTGGTTAACATGCCAGGGATTCAGTGGGTCAGAGATATCAGGGTTTCATTCAAGATATGCAGGATTTCATTCAAGAGCCTTGATATTAAAGCATGCTTTGTCTTCCAGTCTATGCCTTCTTCAGAGAGAACCTGATTCCTGCATGGTATATGACTACAGATGTACATAAGCTTTCCAAGTGTTTTTGAGAACTGATGATGTATTATTTTATGGCAATACTTACTATGACTATCTCTAGCTCATTCATGTTCACCTGAGCTGAATCCAACCTATTGTTTACTAAGATTTCTGCTCAATGTCGTCTTACATTCTGCATGACAGTCCATTGCAAATGATTTCTCTTGCAGGAGGGATGGGAAAACATTTTTTAGAGCCTGGATTTCTATGTGTATTGCTGATGTCTCAGTTGGTCATTGTTAATGTTAAATGGCTCAGGTTCATAATATTTCATCAAAATATGGTATTGATGGTGGGCTGAGTCTAGTGAGACTTCTTGGAAATGCTCTGCCCATCTGTTTCTCTCATCTGCCTCAGCTACGTATATTTTTCCATTCTTGCTGTTGCTTAGTCCATTTCTTCATTTTAATATCCAAAAATGGTTGTAATCACTTGGTAAATATCTCTATGTACTTACTGTAGCTGCAACATCATCTTCAGCTACTCGTTCTTTTAAATGTTTCAATTTGCATTTGCTTGGATTTTTTTCAGTATGGAATCACCCTTTCTTCAGAGCAGTTATGTCTCAAGGTCTCTGTAATCAGAGAAATTCCCATTCCTTGAGCCACGTGGCTGAGTTTGCTTCCTACTTTTCAGGCTATTTCTGAAGGAAACTTCAGGAAAGGTAAAGGAAATTTCCATTGGTACTTGAAAGAAAACTCACAAAATGATTTTTTTTTTGGTAAAATATTATTGCGCTGGCAAATGATATTCCATTTTATGGTCTAGGTTTGAATCTTCTTGTTTGATGTTACTGTATCCTAGCATAGGAAAGCCTGGATAAGACTCTGACAGTTAGAACTACATCAGTTTCATTAACAATTGAATTTCTTAATCACAAGTTGGCATCCTTAACACAGACTTCACAGTTTGATCCAAATAAATCCAGTTTTTACAAAGACTTGTTTCTCTGTGTTTGCTGAGCACCCATAGATGGATATTCATGGTGGTACACAGATAGACATGTTGCTGTCAGTGATGAATTTCATCCTGAATCGAAAAAAGAGACATTATAGAGAAAAATCAACTTTCAAAAATCAACTGTATTCCTGATCTTATGTATGCCAAACCACTTTGTGAAGATGATTTATGTATATGGTAGTGTTCTATAGTGATAAGCATTCTTACTCACTCTTACTATAGGACCACTGAGAGGGTCAAGAAAGTTTAGAGAGGACAATATTTAAAAAAAAAAATTGGTTGATAAAAATGGAAACGTTTACTAATGGCTATGCAGTCAATAGTTTTCCAAAGACTTACAGTTTTCACCAGAATATTTTTATGAAAAAGTCATATCACATACAAAAATACTGTCCCCTTTGAAATGTGAGTTCTCTTTGCATACTTCATCTAGTAAAGGAAATACCAGTATAATTTGGTAACAGGAACAGAATAATGTATTTTGCCCAGAATACCTGAGAAAAAAAGCAAACCGACTGGGCTATCCAAAAAAAATCAGCCTAAGGCAAACACCTACCATGTACATTTTTAGATCTAATACTTAAAGTTTGAAAAAATTTAAAGAGAATCTTCTTTTGAGACAACCAGAACAATAATTTTGCCTATATTAATATCTATTATCTTCTATGTGATCGAGAATCTTGCAATTTTAATGGACCAGACACTTTAGATGTAAGTATGTACTCTAAATGCAGAACACATGGTGGGGAGAGGAGGGCCAAGAACTGATCTCTTCTCTGTGGTGACCAATGACAGGACGTGAGGAAATTACCTGAAGTTGTGTCAGGGCAGGTTTAGGTTGGATATTAGAAGGTTCTTTACCCAGAGGGTGATTGGGCACTGCAACAGGTTCCCCAGGGAAGTGGTCACAGCACCAAGCCTGACAGAGTTCTCAAGAAGTGTTTGGACAATACTCTCAGGCACATGGTGTGACTCTTGGTGATGGTCCTGTGCAGGGCCAAGAGTTGGATGCAATGATCCTTGTGGGTCCTTCCAACTCAGCATATTCTGTGATTATGAGTAATTATAATTTTGTTTTAAAAAATAACATTCATAGAGGGTCTTTGCATTCTCAGGTGTAAAGGAGGAACAGTTGTATTGAGATCAATTGGATCTCACAATTTAAAGACAGCTAAGAAGGGAATTAGGTTTCTATCATAACCCAGTATGATGCTAGCATGATGCTGGCTAAAACTGGCAATAGAAGTAGTTCAAGTAGTATGTTATTGACAGAGAAAAAGCATCAGGACTGAGTTCCAGATGCTGTTCACTTTGTGTTCTTAATGGAGCCACATACCATTTGACATTTAAACAAGTAAACGACCCTAGTTTTGGGTTCATTGTGAAATATGTCTGCAATCCGTGTTGGTCTAGCCTGATGCAGCTAGACTCTAATAAAAGATAGCAGGGGAAAATTTTGGGTTCTTATGAACTGCCAGACAACAAAAGTAAAAAGTGTTCTGATCTAAATAAGATGCAGTTACTTCTTACTATGTGGCATTTTCTTTCAGTTTAACTTTTTTTGCAGTTTAGGGAATCCAAATATAGTGATAGAATCAATTAATGAGGGCCTAGAAACAATGCTGCTGGAATAATGAATGAGTCTCAGTTTCAAATAGTATCATGTTTTTTAATCCAGTTTGATCCCTCAAATAAGAAATTACAGATTAAGATATTAGCTTGATTTCAATCATATTACTGCAAGTCGGGCATGAATTGAATGAAGTATCTAGATGTATCATAACAAAAAACTTAAAGTTGAGAACAGAATAAGGTACCCCGAATCATAAGGTTCCTTTCTTGTAAGATAGCAATGCCAGCTAGTTCACACCTCCTTTTCCCAAATTTCTGCTGATATTATTGATGATATATATTGATGCCACATATAAAGGAGGTATTAAATGACCACGGAGTCACATATGCTCCCCCTCTGCTGTGAGTCGCAGAGGGGAGTCATAACGCAAGGGAAGTGACAGTGAAGCCCCAAAGCAGAAGAATGGTGAGGGCAACCCCTTAAGAACATCACTGGTCCTCCCCAGCAACTTCCAAAGGTGTCTCCCCAGCAAAGCCATTTATTCACTGCTTCTGTGTTTGCAGGATGAGGACTAGGACAAGATACTTGCTGCAAAAATTGTCCGCTACCATCAGCCTGTATCAGCTGCAGCCAAAGCAGATTCAAGGACAACAGAAACAGGAATCCCGGGGTTTCCTTTCCTTTTGAATCCCCAAAATCTAGAGCTTGCTTGTCTTTCGATTTCCTTTTTCCTTCAGTCCTGCTCCCACAGCAAGGTAAACATCAAAACCAAAGTAAATCTCATATAAATACGTGTCTGCTGTTCATATTCCTACACTGGAGATGGGTGCTGTTACCTTCTCTGCCAGCATTTGGCTTGATGTGTTCAAAATATTTAGGAAACAACTTGTTTCTCAAACGGTGAAAAAAAAAGCACTGGAAAAAAAGGAGATAGCAACAATACCATATGTTTAACTCATACATGCCATGCCTTAAGTCTCTACAGCTGACAAAAAAATGTAAAAGATAAGGAAGAGCTAATAACTGTCTAATAAAGCTAATAAAAGTCTGTTATATGACTGCAAAGAGGATCTACCGGATCAGTATGGGTGTCTGTAGAGACAGGGACATCATGGCAAAGCCTATGAAAACTGCTTTTTGGGCTAAACATCACTTGTGATTTTTTTTTTTTTTAAATCATTGCCTCAGCCAAGGGTCTGCTGTTGACTCAGGGATTTGCTTGGTCTCTCCTATGTTAGTGTGCTCATCATTTTATTCTAAGATTGCAGGCAACATTATTTGATCAAGTTTTTACTTTCTCATAGACCTGTATTTCTGACTGTATGCATAAATGTTATTTATATTGCAATTAACATTGTAAAGATAATAAATGTGTGGTTTAGACTTCATTATGTTAGGCACAATAAAGTGTTTTCGCAATATGAGATACATTTTGAAATGTGGTACTTACAACAGTATCAGCTTTCGTGAACTTGTAATTTTGAAATGAGAAACATTAGCAAAGACTGTACTGGACACCAGCCATTATAAACTGCTAGTTTCTCAATAAATATGGCAATTTTCAATCAGCCAAATCTCAAAACTTTTGAATGTCTTTGATTCTCTCAAGACGAGAAACTGGATAGCCACTCAGCTGAATAACCACCAATCCCTTTCACTGTTCACTGGTAAATGCTTTCATATGTTCCCCCAGACACCATTTTCCTTATCACAACAACATAGCTGGCAATTATTTTAGCTTTTTACAAAAAACGGTGTTTTGATAATCCAAAAATTATTTTCTACTTGTTTTTCTAGGGCTGAAGCAGGTTGTTTTACTAAAATGTCCTGGGTTGGTATGCTTTGCCCTTCTTTCACCTGCATTCTTTTTCAGACCCCAGAATGGTATCAAAAAAGTGATATTTGAAAAGAGTTGAATTAACAGAAGGCAAGCAGAAAAAGACAGATTTCAGGAAACAAAATAATTATTAAAATAGGAGGAAAGGAGCTCTGGTACTTAGAAAAGGTTCTTCACACTGCAAAACATAATATTTGAGTTGATAATTTTCTATTTTTCCATTGAGTTTTTCTACCTTTCCTCATGTTATTTCTAATATACATTGACAGAACACAAAATATTATGTACAAAGACCTGTTTTAATATTTTACAGACTCATTTACAAAGATGCAGCATACTCACAGCTTCCATGGAATCTAATGGGACTTGTGGAAACTCAGTATTTCCGAAAATCAGGCCATTAATTTTGAAAATGTGCATTAATTATTCTCTAGGCTGTAATAGCTCACTTGATATTACTATAATCTACATTCTCTTGAAAAAGTGTATTTTTCACCTGGTACACTGCGCTTGCTCCTAAAGAGCAGTCATATCTTATCATGTAAAAGCTTCTTTATAACTGATCCAATTATTGACCTGTGGCATTGACCTTAATGAAATGTAATATTTCCGAAGGAATGGTACAATCCATTGTGTTAATCTGGGTGACAGCCATACTCTTGAAGGCTTCATGCTAACAATAGCTATAGAATTTATCGAAATAATTAACTTGATGAAACACAAACCCGTATATTTCCACTTAGCAATGAATTAGGTGTTTTAAATTTCCATTTTCTACATTACAACTAGACTAAAGTATGCAGCAGTATTTGCAGAATTTATCAAAAAACATCGGTCTTTTCAAAAACATTCGGTGTTGGTATATTTTCAGATCTCTTTAAACAGCTTCCTTCTAGATCAAGACCTGCCACACTGTGTTTATGAGTTCCAAATACTTGTAGATTAAGGAAAAACTGATATTATTCTTAACCATGGATTGTAACAATAATTACTGTTAGCAAACAGCAAAAGCCTATCAGGTAAGTGCTCCCACTTGGAATAATTTCAGTTAGGATCCTTTGCAGTGAATGCAATTTCTAGGATAAATGTTATCTTTTCTGTGATATATAAAAATCCTTTTTTTAAGTAGTGTCACTCTCAGCTACCACATTTGATGCAATTTAGTGCTGTTAGATGCTTTCTTGTCATGTGGTTATAGCCGGGTAGATTAATAGGAACTTCTATATGGAAATTTCTTTCCTGTTATTGTTCTCCCTGAGCAGTTGATGGCTAAGTTAATTCTCTTTAGTTTTGTCATGCACTAAAGCACACATTGCCAAGCTATGATAAGCTTTATACAGGGAAAAAAAAGCCCTTGTGTCCATCAAAGTCTTAAACTTGCATTTTAAACTTTGGCCTGACCTGATGTGCCATTTAAAAAGCTTCAAAAGATTATTTTTTTAAGAAAGGTTCAATATGTCCCGAGGCTATCGGTTTTGAGTTAAACTGGGTGAAGTAGAAATATTTTACTCATCAGCTTTGCAGTCACAGAGTTTGCCTCAGCTAGAACAAAACTGCTGAGGCATTTAGAGAAAATTAACCCCCCATCCTGGCAGCCAGATGTGACTGGTTTCTGATGAATGCACATGAGTGGGCTGAAAAACCAAGAGACTGTGAAATTCCTGTCAGGTCCGTACAGCGCAGAATGGGCTATTGACTGCTTTCTATATTTCCCTCCATCATTCTTCTTGAACGCTGCCATTAATTTCCTCTCCTGCTCTGACTTGGGAATTTAATTTTTTTCCTGTTTTTTTTTATTTCCCCTCCTTCCTCCCCCCACCTTCTTGCCTTTTCCTCCTGCCCCAGCCCCCCCATTGCTGTTGCCATGGCCATTGGTGTTGGCGTTGCCGCTTTTGGCGTTGGCGTGGCTGTTGGCGTTGCTGTCCCAGCTGCAGGCGCTACTGAGGCGGTGGAGCAGGGACTCACTGCCGGCGTGGTGGAGCCGGAGCGGCCTCTCCAGCCACGCTGGGCTGGCAAGGATCCAGGCAGCCTCTCAGGAGAACGCTCAGAAAATATTAGCTGTGCAGGTAGGTGATTGCAGGGAAGTCGGAAAGATCATTCTGATCTAGATTGAAAAGCAAATGATGGGTAGTGTGATGAAGCATTAAAACCATATCCCATCAGAGTTTTATAAATTTTTAACCTCTTTAATAAACTGGAATTGCATGAAGGATGAATTCAGTAAGTTAGCACATATACCATGCATAGATTGAAAAAAGAGGGGGAGATTAGATTTATTTCTCACAAACCTTTGATAAGATTATTATAAATACATTGAATATAAATATTTGAAACACAGAGTGGCATTGCTATTGCTGCTCAGTTGTTTTAGAAGATGTTATTGTGTCCTATTTTGTGCAAATATTATTTCCGTGGTAAACAATGTTGTCATTTTCACTGCATTGGTATTTAATTTCTTTAGAAGGAGACTATTTTTTAGAAGTATTATACCTTCCTAACTCAGTTATATGGTGATTTTCCCTTATTTGTAAAAAAGAAACATTATGGGGATATGAGATTTAAAAATGATTTCCGACGATGTGTGGTTTCTCATTTTATGTCTTGTTCCCCAGAAAAATATATTTACTAGGGAAAATAACTACTATGCAGTAGAGCTGGAATGTTCTTGGTCTTTTTGTCTTGTGCTACAATATCTTATTTATATTTCTGTAAAGCCACTCCTTTCAATCTCTTCCCATAGTTAATGGCCATAACCAGATGGCGTTTTTGAAGGGTTTTTAAAAGACTTAAGTGAAATATTTCTTCAGACTTACTCCTTGCAAAAGAAGTTACATTGCTGATGCAGCTGTAGTGCAGCATATTCTTGAAAACTTTGTTGTCTAATTTGTAACAGTCAAGATTTGTCGTGTGATTGCGGAAACAATTTTATTACATTTTAATATTAGGTACTTATACTTTTCAGTTAATATCTGATGCATTAAAGTAAAATCTAACATGAATAAGTTCTAGAATACCATTAAATTGCATCAACATCATGATCTGTTTTCAGTATTTCACTAAGAGGATTTTTGTTTCAGAATTTCAAATTTCCACATATGTTCTATGGAATAGTGTATGTTCTACTATATTTGTTCTACTTAGGTAAAATATTTAGAAAATTCTAATCATATTAAAATCAGAAAGTCAAGAAAAATAATTAATATAAAAATATAATAAGATTTTATACATTAGCAATTATTTTTAATACTCTTTATGGAATACTATGGAATTTTGGGATTGTTGTATGTGCTAAATATTGCACTGACCTCTGTGCCAGCGAAAACATTTTTTTTCATTCAAATTCCTCATTTAGCATTTGAAAAACTGGACAAACTCCTTTTCTATTTTTTTGCAGGGGGATGTCTGGGATGATTTCTGTACTCTCCTCTGTTCGATTACTCCAGTAGTGAGTAGATCAACAGGATGATCTAAGTGGAGCTCAAAGCTCATGAAGAACAATAGCAGTGATGCAGAAGCCACAGGTGGCAGTGGGTTTCCTCACACACAAATCTCTACATTAATCTAATGTTGTGCAATATTTTAATAGCTGTACTGCAAACCTCATACGCGGTTGAACTGCCCTGTCAACAACTAGTCCATGTGACAATGAGTAAGTTTTGCAGAAAACCTTCACCTTAGCATATGTTTTTCCATGCCTGCTGTTCACGCTGAGAACCCGTGTCTGTAAATCTTGTCACCCTGAATAACTCAACTATCTAGAAATGGGCCTAGACTAAGCTATTCCGTGTAACTCCCAGCAGCATTTGGCGGTGCTCAGATCTGAGTAACTCAGGCCTTACAAAGACAACGTCTTGTTCAAAACATTGAAAACATTCTGTTCCCTATCTGCTTTCATTATCCATGACACCCTTTTCTGGTATTCTAATACTTTTCAGGTATTCTGATAACCTTGCTACGTTTTTATGCGGTTTGACTAATAATAACTTACAACTAAAATATTGAACAAGGAAAAAAATAAAATTAAAATGGAAAACAGTTCAGCTAAGAGCAATTGTAAAGTTGTGTAGATTATTTCTCTTCTGCGAGGTGATCTTTTTTTATTTTAGAGGTCTTGGCAGTGGTTTAATTGTATGTGGAACTGATGTCTTTGTAAATCTTTGTTATTGTCAAATCAATCTTGATCAATCAATTGACAGAAGAATTTCTGTCAATTAAGTTCTTATATTGATGACATTCAACATAGTGACACACACTTCCAAAATAAAATCTGACAGTCTTTCCTCTCCCTTCCTTTTCTCTCAACCAGAAATATGCAGAATTTGTTTTTCCTAGTGACCACCCTACATTGAAGCATGAGGATGGGAACACAATGAGAAGTGTGTGGCAAAATGGTGATTCCTGCTCACAAGAGCTTGTGTCCCAGCAGCTACCTTGACCAGAATAAGCAGGAGCAGGTGAATGACAGAAGAGTGCATTAGGAGAGGCAGTAGATACAGTACATTGGCTGCCTAAGTGTTTTCTAATATTTTACAGAAACCGTGACCTGGGTGAGATCCAAAAAGAGACTTAAAAGTAGATAATTGAGGAGGTTTTGGCCTTTTTACCATGTGCTTTTTTAACAAGCAACACTCTCCAGTTATAGAGAGCAGCAGAGTTTTGTGAGAATTGTGATGTGAAAATAAAGAGCTGTCTCAAACTGAAAGACAGATTTGACCAGAGTTTCATCAATACTTATCAACGCTCATAATGTTTAGTGACATGAATAGATTTTTTTTAAAACAAAATGTGATTTTAATTTCTATTAGGCATCTTTTATTTCAATCAAACTTTTAAATATATATTTTCCTGAGTTTTATCACCATCTTTGTAGCCAGTTATCTTTTTCAATATTTAATATTTGCATTGGGAATAATTAACTGATTACTTAATGTCTGTATGTTTTGTGAATGTACTTCTGGCAGAAAAGGAAGTTTTAAAATTGAGCATTTAAATTGTGATGTAAAAAATAGGGATTAGATATTCTTCCATCTTAATAGCAAAGAATAAATATATTAGCAATCAAATCAAATGTTAGAGCAGAGATCAGTGACAGAAATTATTTATACTTCCACTTTTGGCTCTTCATCTATTTCATTGTTTTGCAGAGCAAAGTGCAGGGCTGTTTCTTGAGCAAGATTGTTTCATCTTCTGATGCTCTATCTTTTTTCTAACCCATTTCAAATTATAAAAATTTCTTCAATGCAATCTGACTGCAACCAGTAGCAGAGAAAGATTACAATCTAGAGATATTTTTTTTTGTGAGATAACGCTAAAAGTGTCTTAGAAATGCATGAGCACTGCTCTGTTCTTTTCATTCAGGGAAGTTTACATATATGCACAATGGCTCTGAAAAGAGACTTCGTTGTTATTGTGGTAGTCAAAGAAAGATTTTTGTACTCCATTATAGATGGGCTTTTCAGGTATTTTACCATCACTGTCAGCACAGTTGGTATACTATGGTTTGCTGGAGAATTTCAGCCTTCAAAAATTCTTCTACAATTATGAAATAAATTTTTAATCCAGCAAAAAATAATAAAAGTTATCTCTTTCATTTAAAAAAAATTATAAAAATGTAAAATCTTTCATCCCAAAAGTGTACAGGCAAGGTGTTTATTATGTTCATTACTTTTGCCTTTCCAGTAATGTTTTGGAGTTTCAATAACTTGGCTCTTGAGTAAGTTCAATTAGCTATCTAATTGCAAAAATGATATATGATGGCAGATGTAGCTTTATTTGGGACTGTGCCTGTGCTTTAATCCTGACACTCTTCAATTTAGACCATCCTTTAGATGATTTATCTTGACTATAGTTATGTCAGAATTATGTTGAGGCTACAAAAACAAATAGTATCATTGCTACTCTTATTGTGACTTTAAAACATTTCATACATACTTTTCCTGATGGTGGCATGACAAAGGTAACATTTTAATAAACGCAAGATTATTGGTTTAATTTTTAATGGATCAGCACCTTTGCAAACCAGAATAGATAATCAGAATTTAGTGTTTGGAAACTCCTTAGTTGGTAGCAGTTACCATCAGGTAGGAATAGCTACATAAGGCACCAAGCATGGATGCAGTGTGTCACTCTGACTGCAAAATGCTGTGATTATTTATAATTTTTCTGCAGTTTAACTCAAGTTGCTTGATTATCCCGAAATCTTTAAAGTATTTCAGCAAAGCTGTTGTAGCTCAAAATTCCATTGTACTGAACTACACCAGTTCACACTAGAAAAGGGTTTTGGTCTGTTTTGTTTTGTCTTTGTTTGAGCAGTTTTGCAGAGGTCACCAAAGAAAGGAGTGACTGTTCTTTACTAAGGCTTTGAAACTTTGCTGAATCTACTGCAGTCAACCCAGTGGATACTGATTCTTAATGGAGGAAATATTTTACTGACTCTGCAGAATCTGTGGTTTTCATGAAACCCTGTTTCACCTCCTTACAAGAAAGACAGTGCTGTTCCACTGAGGCCAGGACCAACTGGAATCCTGCATGTTACAAGCAGGTTTACCCTTTTGCTCTCTGTAAACCACACATACTTAACTTGCTTCTTAGCTGTCAGGTGGTAGCCAATTTAAGTACATCTTTTTTTCTCTAACTTATTAACACAGGTGTGTTATGGTGTCCCTCAGGGCTGATGCTCTTCAAAATCTGTATGCCTTCTCTTTTATTTTTCTCTGTTATAGGTTGAGTTATCACCATTTATGCTGATTGCACTCAGTTATGTCTTTTTTGCCTGCTGATTTCAGTTTAGCAGTCTTGCTGTTTCTGCCTTGTCTTGGAGACATATGGGGTTGGATGACAGATAATGTTTCTTAAGGGGACATGGCTGCACACCTTTTAATTAGTTCTAAGCTTTTGTGTTTAGTCACATTTTTTCACAGTAATCATTTAAAATGTTGAAGTTAAAATTTGCTGGGTTTATTATTCATTTATAAAATATTTATCTTGTACAGTGCAGAGGAATTGAGACCATCTTCTGCTCCTAGAGGTAATGCTTATGGGTTGAAAAATGTGTTATTTAGTTAATCGAGTTCTAAAGAAACATGGAAATCAGCATCCATTATATAGTTCCCAAAAACATATGGTTTTCTTCTCAAATGCTTATGGATTTTGGATTCATATTTATTTGAATTCTTAAAGCAATTATGTTTGTCTAGACTTTTCTAGGTTGAACTGGTAACCCTGACAAGCATTCACCAAATTCTTTGAGTTTATATATCATGTAGGTTTAGAGGCAAATACAGCTGCCATGCCATGGAACAGACACACTAAATGTTCATGACCATTTATTTTGTTACGGCATGAAGAAAGTGACCTTTCCAGTGAGAGAATGGAAAGTCATCTCAAAATAAGCCAAACTCACAGAAGAAATTAGAACTTACTTGATTTTTTGCCTAATTTTCATGGTTTGTGATTTTGCTTATCGCATGGCAAAAGTCCAATATCTTTATTCTGACATAATTTCCTTTACCATTTTGAAGTGAAATGTACATATAATTTGGAACAACTCAGCTACATTTAGGTTTTTATGCCACTTATGCCTTAACACGCCAAGCTTCTCATGCTTCACATAAACTCTTTATTTTTCAAAACATCATATCCAAAGGCTCATATAACCACAAACATCTCCTGGCATGCACAGAAACATTTAACCGTTTCAATTCTTCTGTGGCTTCACTTAAATATTTCATTATATGAAGTAAATATGATATAAATCAAACAGTTCAGAAATGTGGTTGCCACCTAAAAGCTCTAGTGCATAGTAGGAAGATTCTCTGGACTCCCCAGTTGAGAGATTCAGGGTTTCAGACTCAGTGGAGTAAAAATGTGCTGAAACACTTCATTGCGAATTGAGAAGTTTTCAGAAAATGTTAAAGTTGTGCTTGATGCTTTTCCAGAAACTGAAGACAACTGGATTTCTATTTCTTGAAATAGCATAAATTTACTTTTTTACTTAAGTACTAAAATCTGTGTTGAAATGTTTACACAAAATACATTAAATTAAGTTTATATAAATAACTGTAATCTTAATATTTTTAATTGAGCACCTTGTTTTTTTATTCTTAACAATTTTCTTGTAAGATCTTTTTTAAACTCTAAAATCTCCAAGAATATAAACCATTATATTGACTCTTACCTTGATCATCAGCAGAGTTACTGCCAATAAACTTATCTGCCACTTTAACTAGTGGAGTAAATAACAACTGCTGTCTACCTCTTATTCATAATTTGCTGCTCAACCTTTTTGTCTAATCAAAATCCTTCCAGCTTATAGTGTCTGCTTTTTCCAATTCAGTGTCTGTGCTGCATCTCATCCCAGACAATTGTCAGACTTTCCTGCACCTGACTCATTCCCAGACTGCTGGCCCAGCCATTTCTGCTCTCCACTCAAACTTCTTTTCTAGACTTACTCTCTGGTACTGCCTATTGATTCCCATTTTCCTCCGTTCCCTTGTTCCTCAAGTCCTAGTCTTCATCTTTTTTTTCAACCAATGGTCACCTACTTCCACCTCCCAGCCTCTGAGACCTGCCAATTCCAGTCTTAACCTCACCTGACAGACCACTGACAGCTTTCCTTCTCTGTAGCAAAATCATAAGCCTTCTCCAAATCTAACTGCATTTTGGCTCTTGCTCTGTTGCATTCATATGAAGCAGTTTCCTCCCCCTCTTCCAGCGTCTACTGGGCAAAATGAAAGCACAGGCAGGACACCTCTACTCTAAAGCCCCCAGGTCCAATTTAAACCACATTGGTCCTGAGATACTACTGCTGAAGAAGCCTTACCTATCGGCAGGCTCAAGTTTGCAAAAATGTAGTTTTCAGAGCTACCAAGATCAAGGTAACATTTACTAATCATGGGCAAACTGTGTTTTAGAGCCTCATGGTTCTGAAATTTTGTTGGTAGCAGCATATGACCCATTCCTGCCATTTTTTAAACTTACCAAAGAAATCAAGCCATTGAGCTCAATGCCTAAGTTTTTGATATATTGTAATAAATTAAAAATAAATTAGAATGGATCCTATAAAAGCAAATGTTTGGCAACTTCCACAATACACAATGCTCTCAGCCTACCTACAGTTTAGTGGAGTCCTTTCTATTAGAGAAAAATTAGTTGAAGTGGTTTAAAGACCAGTGTTTTAAAATCCAGAAATAATTAATTCAAGTTCTTCCTAGCAAACCGTATAGGAAACCTTGAACTTCCATGAGAGCTTAGCTGTTTTGGTTTGAGTAGGTGTGTTATGACTATCTGGGACAATATGGGAAAGCAGACAAACAATCAAAATGTCTCAAAGTATTTTATTACAGTTCTGTGAAAAGTTTAAGGCTAAATTATAGGTAACACTGAAGTTTATGACAATGATTCTGTAGCTCTCTTTTGAGACCTTGGCCAAATACGACAACCTCTCAAAGGTCAATTGTTTAGATCACAAAATTCCCTTCTCAATTAAAACCACAACAGTTTACATGTACTTGCTCCTTCAAGACACCACTAGTTGTTTTGGTTGACAGGAAATTTCAGCAATGATCTGACAAGTAAGATAGTTATTCAGTTGTCATGTGTCAAAAAGAAAATGAAATGACACTTCATAGTTTTGCTTCTCCAGCAATTGACAGAAACCTTCAGTGAATAATTAAGAAAAGTTAAATAAAGCCCATTTTTAGGAAGATGAGATTAAGAATAGGATTTATGAAATTATTCTGTTTCCAAATGAGCAAATGCTTAGCTCTGGTTTTATAAGTAAAAACTAAAGAATAAATTTCTTTATCCAGTACAGTGAGTAAAGGCTCAGAGAAATGACATTTTAAATTAATGATTCAACCTTGCAACATCACTTTGGGCTATTTGAAGTTTAGTAACCTCCTTCTACCCATTTTAGACATATATCAAAACATAGGTTTAATGATAAACTGTTTACATGTTGAAAGCTCCTTTTTGGCAGCTCTTCTGTATGTGTCGTCACCTGAATTAATTATGGTAGCTCAGAACATCTCTAGTAAACATGTTGATACATATTATAGATTATAAACTCATCTACTGAATTCTTAACTATGGTTCCAAAGTAGATTATTTTGTTTAAAGACATCAGTTTAAAAATTTAGATATTTAATTTAATTATCCTCTCCCAGAAGTATAAGAAGAAATCAGAATCCTAGTGTGAATGACATTATACTTGCATAAGAAAACTTACAGGAGCATTTTTCCCTCAAACTCAATAATTTTGCTTATAATCACTAACTATGTTTTTGTTTTATAGAACCAGTATGATTTGGAAAAAGAATAAAATTGCTTTTAAAGTACAAAAATAATTATGAACCACTTGAAATGTAATGTCTGTATTTTATTTCTCATCAGAATTCATTAGTGTGTAACATCAATAATTTAGCCCATCATTTGCCAACACTGACTTGGCTCAGTAGTTCAATCATGTAACCCTGTAAACTCACTTTCCATTAAAATGAATGTTGCTGACAAAGGATAACTAAAGAGATACTTCATTTATTAGCTAAAGAGATACTTCATTTATCAACATTTTTAAATTAGGAGTTTGGGACCACAGACACTTAGCTGGATAAATTATTCAAAGGAATCTTTGCATTAGGCCTAAAGATGTTTGTAGACTCAAATACAATGTTATCCAGAATTATAACAGCCTTTCATTTGTGTAACATGTAATTCACACTATAATATTCCACAAACCAACAGAGCCACCTGCAGAGAATCAAATGACCTACGGGAATGGAATCCTGTCTGTCATGTGCAAAATTATCAAATTGTATTAGTTATCCCATCTTGTAATTGACTCAATCAAGCGTTTCCAACGGAAAACTCCTTAAAAGAAACTTCTTGCAACAGGCATATAATCTTCCAAAGTTGCATTTAAGGAATTAAATACTTTACATTATTTTACTATGAGCACCTTCTTTAAATTCAGTCACTATCTTCTCCAAATGTATCCTTTAAAAACATTCACGATTCAGAGGTGATGCTTCAGCTTGTTGCTTTTCCAGCCTTTTCCTTTGCCACCTTTTCTTTCTTACCGGGATACTGGGTTCATTTTCTAAACTTTGGTCCTTTCTTATTTTAATTCTTTTGCTAAAATAATTCAACTTGGATATAAACATTTTTTTTTAAATAAATAGCTACCTTAGCATGAGAGGACAAAGTTATGAATGAAATAAAACCCTCTTAGATTATGTATTTTGCTTATGCCTGAGAAAATCTGGAAACCAAATCCTTCCTAAGGATAAATCAGTAAACATCTGTCACAGGATCAACATGACATGACTGTCATCTGACTGTGTACTCTGGAGGGCTGCTGCTGGCACTACAGAAGGAACCAATTAAGGACAGAAGCAGAAAGCAAATAAAAATGTTACAATACCAGTTTGGTGTAAGCCACCGCATTACTGTCCAATTCCCCTTACTCTTTCCTATCTACCTTAATTGAATATATATGGTTTCTGTAGAGTACTCCCATCTTTATCCCTTTCTCAAACTTTCTGTTGGAGAAACAAGAACAACTCCTCCTTCAAGTGATGTTCTGAGCAAACTCTGTTACAGTCTCTGCGCTCGCAGACTGTTATAAATACCTTCTTATGGTACCCCAGACTGAGGAGTGAGGGATCAAATTTAGGTCTTCAATTGCAAGTGTTCTCTTAAGAAACATTTTTTCCAAAATTAATGGGATATTCTTCTGAGTCCAAGCCCTGTGGTAACGGAGCATGCATGAGGTAGTAGAGCAGAAATTTGTTTTTGAGACAAACGAAAAGACACTACTGTCAGCTGATTCAGGGGACTGAGGAACTTTGTACAAGGAAATAATTTTTTTGTAATTTTTTCTCTTCTTTTGTGAGGTGAGAGTAGGGTGGAAAGAATTACACCTTAGACAATTACTCAGTTGTCAAGAATAATTTTGAAGAAAGTGAAGCAGAAGCAGTCCTCTTCTAATAGTGCCGCATTTCTCATTCCTATAATATTCAGCATTGCCACAAGGATATACAGTCTGTATCATCACTTGACTCACCATCAGTTTTGCCACAACTACTGTCACTGGAACAGTAAGTTGAGAGTTGAAGACTAAGGAAAAGTGCTTTCTTTCTTACACTTAACTCTCCTCCAAAACTATGATGGGTCACAACAGTTTCAGTGTGTTGGTTTAGCATGCCAGCCTGTCACAGCTATCATGGAATTTTACTGGAGTATTTTAATTATCTATAATAACTACAGAAAATCCCCTTTTTTCATTTGGCACAGACTTTTCAGAGCTATGAGTTTTAGTTTTATTACAATTTCTAAAACAAGATAATGAAAGAGTACACCAAACAAGGAAACTCTTAGTGCTATGCTTCACTTCAATTAACCCTTAGGGACTAAAGTTTTGCAAAACAAAAAAACATACTTAAACTGGTTCCTCTGAAATCAGTGATGAAATTGGACTGTCTTTCTTAGACAGGGGACTATTTTTCCTCCGGTTGAAGACAACATACATACTCTCACTACATTGTTGTGTAGTTAAACTTTTTTCTGATGGTTAAAATTATATCTTTGTTTCAAAACTTTAGTGTTGTGGTCATAGGGGTTTTTTATAATCTTGATGACCTAAGAACATAAGCAAGGCAGATTTTATAAGACAAGGCACCATATTTTATTAGACTCAAATAAAAGGGCAAGCTTTTGAGCCCCTCCACTTCACACAATTTCTTGTATCTTTGATTACTATCTGGGAGAGTGTTGAGGATTGTGTTCTTAGTTTCAGTGAGATATTAATTTTTAACTATCACTCAGTTCAGAATATATATACATAAAATGCAGCAAAACATACCTGTATTCTGGTATTTCTTAGATCTCAGTATCTTATTTAGTTCACTGCAATAATAATTCTCCATATTTTGTAGTGACACCTTTGACCTATACAGAGGATGAGTCTAACTACTGCCGGTGTTATATTCTTACTGTTATTTTTCACTTATTTCTCATTCTTTTTAATCTCCACTTCTTTCTTTTTAACAGATAGTATCTGAAAGATTAAGGGAAAATTTAGAGGACATGAGGAAGGAAACAATTTGACTAGATGGGTCAGATTAGTATTTGTGATTAGCAATCTCAAATGTGATGATGTAGTTTTCTGAAAGAATTTATAGTTTTTCTTTCATTTCTCTAATTTTCTTAGTTCCTTATGTCTCAGAAATAAAAACCCATTTGTCATCTTTCTCTTATTGATCATCAAAGATCTGAGATATTTCTTTATGTAAGCCATCAGAATTTTTCATTGCTTTTAGTCCCTCAGACATCACATAATTCTGGAACTCGATCTGTAATAGCCTGACAGCATCAGTGTCACCCAAACAGATACAATGCTGCCCAATAACCACTCAGGTTGAGAAGTTGTGCACTTTAGTTTCACCAGTGTTATTTCTGCCTTAGCAAGAGAAACACACAGAAAAGTGGCCTGTTTGGGCTGCCATTTACTTTGGAATAATTTAAGAAACCTTTTAAGCAGACTTGCACCTTTAGGGAATATTGCAGATTTTTCCTTTCCAAAATTAAAATAAACTTTTACGGGAGCAAATTAGTGGCAGAAGTACAAATTATTTTTAAACAAAATCAACTTCATTTGAGAGAGGCCTTTAAGGGGTGTGTGGATCCCTCTGAAGCAACGTTTGCAGTTTTCTGTCCCTCCTGTATGATGGAGGCAGCTGCCATCTCGGACAGTTATGTCCTTGGCGACATGATGGAGAGAAACTCGAGCGAGCCACTCCATGACTTTTCCCTCTTGCCACACTCATTAGCTTTGAGTAGTACCAGTTGACTTTATGGCTGCTCAGTCCTACAGAGATAATTTAACATCTGTTTTCAGAGATTATGAATGATTTTTTTTCTAGACTAATACAAAACTTTTCTTTCTTGACTCTCCACGTGTACCACAGGGACAACAGGAGAAGTATCTGAGACTGTGGAACTCAGAAGCATGACCCTGTGGTTACAGGGATGTCCTCTGAAATTTTGGAATACTTACTGAACATGGGGAATTCTGGCAAAAATTTGCTTCAGTCTGATCTCATCTGTCTCTTCTGGGATAGGAAAATATTAGGAAAAATATTGCATATGTTTACTGTGCCCCTATCCTCTTCTCTCCACAGCCTCTCATCATGACCATTGCTGGATGGGTTAGGTGGACCACTGGCTTGATTCCACTTTGCTGTTTGCATGTTATGGTGTTCTGGTTGCTGGCTTCTAAGGCAATGTGTGCATTTTTCAATTTGACATTCACATTTTATTTATAACTTTATGATTATTCCTATGGTTTTTGCCATACTTTTCTGTTTATCTTTTTGATTTACTGTATCTTTCCATATTTCAGATATTGTGTGTCTGTGTCAAAAAGTGGTTTGCAGCAGTTATTCTTTGTTCCCCTCAGGCAGCACAGTTCTGAGGAACTCTTTTCTAAATAACTTTAAAATGTACTGTATGGGAGAACAAGTTTTCACAAAACGGGAATCATAACTGCATATGTAACACCTCTAGGAAGAATATGATTCTCCAGGAGTTAATTTTACAATACTTCCAAGTTACAATACTCATCAAACAATAATATTTTGCACATCTAAACTAAAATATTTGAGGATAAATCCTATGGATTCAAGTGCTCCTTGAGAAGTTATTACTATGCTGAAAAATCAAATGAATCCCACTGAAGACTATGGCTTAATTTAAGTATTAAATTTACATGACTTTAATCCGTTTATTTAAATCATTAATGAAAATGAGATCAGAGATAAAATGTACAGGTCATTGTTGTGGGGTTTTTTGTTTGTGTGGTTTGGGTTTTTTTATTTCTGGAGTTACAGAACACATCCACAGCTCTCGGTTTTCAGTTAATGAGAATCCAGATGCATTCTAAACCTTGGCCCTAGACAGACTTATCAGTATCATTTTTCCAATGAGCCAACACATAACATTTTCCTTTAAGAGAATGTGATCTTAAATGTTTTATTAAATCTATTTTGAAATCATGTCAGAGTCATTAATAAACTATCATT
>NW_021939396.1:42831889-42884531 GCF_001715985.3 Manacus vitellinus
TACCTGAAGGGAGGTTATAGCCAGGTGGGGGTTGGTCTCTTCTCCCAGGCAACCAACAATAGGACAAGGGGACATGGGCTCAAGCTCTGCCAGGGGAGGTTTAGGTTAGATGTTAGGAAGAAATTCTTTACAGAGAGGGTTATCAGGCATTGGAACGGCCTACCCAGAGAGGTGGTGGATTCACCATCCCTGGAGGTTTTTAAAAAGAGATTGGATGTGGCCCTTAGTACAATGATATAGTAATTGGAGTTGGATCAGGGGTTGGACTTGATGATCTTGGAGGTCTTTTCCAACCCAATCTATTCTATGATTCTATGATTCTATATGCATCAAAGCCTGCAGGTGTGAGAATAAGGCGTTTAGCCCCATCCGTTGTTATGTGCTGAGTGCACTGGGAGAGGCTTTCTAGCAATGCTGCAGTATAACTACATAGCTATATACTCAAAACAGTGCATAGCTTGCTGTAGGAACAAAGTGTTGGTTTGTTATGACTCTCAGGTCTGAAAGTTGAATTTCATAGGAGATAGTATTTAGGAGGAAAATATAATTTTATTTATTCTGTACCTGTATTTTGGAATTCTCTGTACATTTTTTTGTATTTACTTTCTGAATTAAACTTTGCATTTATTTCTGCTGCACGGCAGAAAATAGAATTGTCATCATGTACAGGACTGCAAGGTTTTCTGTGAGACAGACGGCCAACTATTGCATATTCAACCTGAGTAATGAATCCATTTAGCAAAAAGAATAAATAATAATCATAAATGACTGGCTGATTCAATAGACATTGAAGTTAACTCCTTTTGCTGTCAATAGTCAGTGGATCATGACTATGATCCTGCCATTTCCATTTGCAGATGTATTCTTTTACGTTCAATGAAAAAATTTAGGTTATGTCTTATCGACAATCAATTACATAAATGTTTATAACAATTTTAGCATTAGTTTCATGTATGTACACCTATGTGTGCTGTAACTTCTAGCGAATTGTTATTGAAACTTCATTAATCAATAGCCTTCTTTCCTTTTTTCTTTCCTATTTAATATTATGGTCCCATTTTTGTAAAAGTAGTCTGTTTTAAAGCATGAAAGTATTACTTTGTGCTCTTACGTCTATGAATAGTCCTCTATCAGTTTTTCGTTTGATATTTTTGTAAATGTTCTTGGTATTTAGTGGTACCCTATAACAATATTCTGGAAAAAAAAAAAGATCCCTAACTTCTGAAAATCTGCAATTCTTCAGGGATGAAATATGTACATTAAAATACTTTTTGGCTACGTATGAAAATAAGTATCTAAAAGTGCCCGAACATTTTTGCAGCCCTCCTCTGTACGTCTTACATATTCGTCTGAGAAAACCCCATGATGCAACTCACGAGTAGGGCCCCGGTGGGCTTTGTACACCAAGCAGCTGGACACAACTACACCACTGGTGAGGACGAAGATAGCTTCAAAAGCTGCATTGTAAGAAATAAAACCTGGAAAGACAGGGAGTCGTAGCCAGGGGTGGAAGAACCACAGGGTAAAGCAGTGTGAGTGGGAATTGGATGCAGTGACTCATGTGGACAGATTCCCAACCAATGTTTTATTGGCTTACCAGGACCTGCAAGAGGAACTATAGCTTTGTTGTCCAGTTTCCTCCTCATTCTGACTATGAATACTACTAATATGAGCTACCATGTTCATGACAGCAAACTGCTAGTACAGATAGAAGCAATAAGCAAGACCTTTGAAAATGCAGGGCATTTCTTTCTTTGATAGAACAGTTTATCAGTGCAAGAATGTTGGTTGTCATTATGATAAAGTACCCAGCCTGTATTTGGAGTAGACCAAACAAACATGGACACAGCTTATTCCCAAGGGTAGCTTTCAAATATAGATTAGATTTTCTGAATTCTCCATGGATTTCTGAGAAGGCCATGGCAGAATTTTAGATGGAGTAATTTTTGTTCGAAGTTACCAAGACCATAGGTATTCTCAGATGATGACTATTAATTTAATTGAATCTGGATCAGACCCCTCAGTGAACTTTAAAAATACAGTAAAATCTGTCTATTCCATTAAGTGATAACTTAATTATTTAGGAAAGGACACAATTATCCCCAAATGGAAGAATAACTTAGTTAACAGTTTGTCTGTTGCAGTCATTTGAATCTAAACTGCATGGTACAGGGATTTTTGACAGGGAAGAGAACAAGGTAAAAGAAGAACCAGTGTGATTTATAGAAAATAAAACAAGTTCACCCACTTCCTAGTTATGGTCATTAACAGTGGTATAATTGTGCATAATCATTGGTCCCATTCCTACCGTACAGTGCTAGAGGCTAAGTTAACTTTGCATCTGCATAGAAATTTAGATGCAAATATGAATTGTGTTCACTGGTATGACTAGTGTAAAGTAAACAAAGGGTATTTCTATTGTATATTTAAGGTTGAGAAACCTATTTTGTGAACAGCATGCTCTCAGCAAAGACTTCACAGTTATTAAGTAACTGCAAAGGGACATGGTCAGGTCAATGATGGGTAAGGAAAAAGGCATATATAGAGAGCACAGCAGTGTTGGGATATTGATAGGCCCTTATGGTAGTCCCCATAGGGGGAAACTGCAATAATATTCTCTCTGTATCATGATCTCTGGGTTTTAAAATGAAACAAAAATAGTTGTGGAGGTAGGGAAAGAGGATCTGAATGCCAAGCAGTAATTTTAAGGTGAAGAGTACAGAAAAGTTAGAGCAAAATGGATGGCTTAAATTCTCATCATTATTCTACTGAAGAATTAAATTTGCAAGGTCATGATGAGGCTTATTCAGTCACAGGCACATCAGTGAAGGTAACTGGATTCAGATGAGTTCCCATCCAAGAGATATTTAAAGAAGTGAGTTCCCTAACAAAACAGCGTTGTCTAGAGTCACGTTGCATATTAAACCAAAGCTTGATTTCCATGAATTAAAGTACCTTACTTTAGACTTAGCAAAAAGCTGACTAAAGTTCTGAGATCCACCTTCCCAGATTTACTTAGTGAGAGAACACTGTATTTCATTTGCTATGGCTTCCATATACTTTATTACTTTGGTTTTTCCTAAGTTCTCTACCAATATCTGTAACAGTAGAAGTTTGCTTTATAAAATTCTCATGCCTTATTAATAGACAGTCATGGTAGAACAGACATGAAAAATACTGGTTACCTTTAATCAGGCCTCTACATTTACTGAGCATGTTACATGAGGACTTTCTCTAATGACATTATTTAAAATATAGCTGTATTTCAGATGTGTTTGCAATCAAATGTGGGAAGGAAAATTCAGGTCATGGAAGAAAAGGAAGAATGGGAGTGGAAAGTTTTTTGAAAATCTATACTGCAAATTATTTCGTGTAAATTAGTTCAATTTTCCCTATTACCATTCACATTTTCATTTTACTAGTTTTCTTGACCCCTTCACTGAATTGCAGAGAAAGATATCATTTTAGATCTTCTGAACTGCTTTAGAAATGTCTGTCAGATGGTTTTGATTGAATTCGTTGTTAACAGCTCACAGCCTTAGCTTTAGGAATCCAACTGTGTTATATAAAAATGATATCTCAGATTTTTTCTTTTAGTCAAATGTCCGATTTGCAGAGTCTTAAATGATTCAGTTCTTTTTTTTCCCCCCCCAACCTATCCAGAACTGCTGATACAAGAGCAACCTGGACATGAGCAATGTGTACACAACACCCAGATTTTTATCTTCTTTCAAAACCAAATTCAGATTAACCTCTGCATGGAAGCAGAATCCAAGTAACAATGAAATAAATAGGAGAGGAAATATCCATCAGCCTTATTATTCTGTAACACCTCCTAATTTGCCCTTCTACGGTTGAAATAATGAACTTTGGCGTAGTTCATGGAAAATAATATGCAAATAAACATGGTAGGAAAAACGTGATTACTTCCATAAAGGGACAGAAAAGATCCTATCTTTTGTTACCTAGCACAACCTGGTGTAATTCAGCAACGCAAGTCTCTGCAAACCTCAGGACTGACTATTTAGGAGACAGCTGGGAAAAACTGCAGTCTCGAGCACAGACTTTCCCACCCCATAAGCTTCAAGAGCTTCTTAAATTTTTATGTAGAATAGATAAAATTCTGCCCTCTCCCCCACATAAACCCCTTCCCCACAAATCTCTTTTGGTACATCAATGTCCAGAAATAGTTTGTTGCTTCTGGAAAGGGCTGGTTGATCAAACAAATAATTTGAAATATTTACAGAAAACACATTTGTTGATGCATCCAGCCTTTCAAATATCATGTTGACTTGTGAAGCCATCATACAAGAGTTCCTCTCCCTTTCCTCTCCTACTTCTTAAATCACATGTGCCTTAATTCTGAGGATCCTTCATGGCTCAGCTGGTCCATGTGTGCACCCTGTTTAATCTGCATCTCTACACACTGACCTCTTTAGGACAGGGCCTTAGTGCTTTGCCATAGGTCTCCTTTTGTACATTGTAGCACATGTGAAAGACATATTGTGAATCAAAAAATGTAAGAAGCATACTGGACAAAATTAAGACCCTGTGAAAGCCATAAACCATTGGACTAGCTAATTACAGGCCAGCTCATTACCCAAAATGCAATTTTAATACAAAAGTTTATATAGCATTCTAATGCTGTTTTTATCGACTGGATCCTTTGACTCTAAAAATACCACTTCTAGAAAACCAAGAGAAAACCGTGGAACATGAGTTCTCTTTTGGCATGTAAGTTGAACTCCAAGCACCGGGGAAATATTTATTACCCTAAAAGGGGGGTAAAAAACCTTTTTGTCTGTGAAGAAAGGCTAACTGACAGCCGTATCATAGGCAGAAAATGTTCAGGGCTTTCTCTTCTCAAGGTCAGACAAATGTTTATCAAATGGCTTTGAAAAATAAGCAGTTGTGAAGGACACACGAAACAGAATGATTCCACTTTTTAGACACCACATGCGTTGTGGAATTTATGAGTTTGCAAATTATGAGGGGTCAATTTTGTAGGACTACTTGGTGTAAAAATTTTAATCTTGAAAATGTAATACTCATTCGGTCTTGTATATATGGCACTCTGGTTTTCTATTTCTTTTAAAGAAAAATGAAAACATTGAAGTGAGGTTATAACAGCTTCTTTAATTTTTTTTCTGTATTTTAAATTATGCTTATTCACCCATACATTCGCTCTCTGAGTATTCATTTAGAAGGAAGATTTTGCAATAGTCACATTTAATTTATCAGGGTGCAATAATTTGTGTTTCCCAATCATCTTGCAGACTTTGGTTCATTATACTATTGTTTCACATGAGTAAGTTAGCAAAGTTTGGATTGATTGACTCTAATTAACTAAAACTGGTTCCAGGCTGTGCATCTATTGTCATGGTAGCTAGCCACAAAGCCCCAAACTGTTCAGTAATGGCAATATAACGTACTATCAATATGAAAACTCCAGTAAATGTTAAATGTTGGGCTTGTCAGCAAATGAAAATAGCAATAGCAGAGGAGGGAGAAAAGGGACATTAGGACAAGCATGCCTCAGAACGCTTGGGGAAAATGCAGCCTTCCGGAGCTGCTAGGGCTCTGGTCTTTTCACTTATTGTCATATGGGCCTCCAACATGGAAAGAAATGCAAACCAAACTTGCACACTTTTCTGTAAAAGAAAACTCACGTATTTTTTGGTTTAAAAAGCCTCAAAAAGGACCCAAAACTCTAGGCTGAGCTAAGACGTTCTTGAACAATGCATGTGGACTTCTCCATCTGCATATTTTAAATGAAGAAGTATTTTCCCTTGTTTCTGTTAGTCCACTTGCATGAAGTCTGACTCTATTCTCTGTTTATTGACATCAAAGAGAATCTAACCACTATTTAATGCATCTCCTTACACATGACACTGGAGAACCAGTTGCATTTAAAGCTTAGGATAACGAGTAAATAATTTTCTTTTTATTTGGGCTTCAGAGTCCTTCTGAAACCTAGCAAAATCAATGAGGACCTCAAAGGATGAGGTGCCTCTACTGGCAGCAGTGTACAGCACCTCAGCATATCCAGGATGTCTGGAAGTGTAAAAGCTTTATTCCATCTTTATGCCATAGGTTGTCTGCTCTGCAGAGATGCATCATCTGAAATATCAGTCTCTGTGTATCGTTACATGGAAAACTGTACTTAGGAGAACACTCTTGAAGAGCCTATGTCAAACACAGAAGCTTGGATATGCCAGGACTGGTTTCCTTTGCTTGATCTACCCGCATGACTGCAATGCTGCAGCTCCAATGTCTTGCTCAGGAGCTATTTCTAAGAGTTAACCTGTGGCAATCAGTCCTTACAACTCCCAAGGGGCCATTCCTTAGTGTGATATTAAGTCCTTACTGTGCAACATGTGCCTGTGTTCCCTACTTTCAAAGCATGTGATCTAAACCTTGATTCAAGTACAGACGTGCCATTCACTTCTCATTTCTCTATGTCCTGTAATTGTAGGACGTGTCAGAACTCAGTTCTTCATGATGAAGAGTGCAACCTCCCTTATACAGGTATTCTTTGTCCCAACCTTGCAGCACCTGTGCCTAAGTGGAGCTCTTTTCCCCCCGTGGTACCTGGCTGCCCTCAGGGCTGTGCAGGACGGTCACCCCATCACCTGCTGGATGCCAGCCCAGACACCCAGCCACAGCTGCTTGAGGGCTGAGCCCCACTGAGTAGCCTGACTGCCTCTCATCTCCAATCCTTTTTTCAGGCAAATATCTTCTCCTTTCCCATTTGCCAAAATAAGGACTTGATTTTTATGGCATGACCGATTTCAACCTTTAACACAAATAATCACTGAGGTGAGAGGCATTTCCAATTTTTCCAGAGTGGCACAATTCATCACAGGCTGTTTCCAAGAAGCTCTTTGTAGTTTCATTTCTTCCCCAGCCTGGATGGAGTGACTGGGAGCAAGGCTTGCAGGTAGGAGCCATGTGGGGCCTTTTGGTCCCATTGCATGTACACACGCAGCTCAAATCACCTTTGGTACAATTTACATCCCTGGGAGTGATGAAATTGGGTCCCTGAGCCTGGTGCCGGCCCCGCTCTGACTCGCTGTGAGCCTCCAGGCAAGTAATTTAACACCAGGCTGTGATACCTCTCATTGAACTACACATTACACCAAAAAGGGTCTTGAGGAAGTCAATGAAGCTACTTGTGGAGCACTTGTACTTAGGAAGTGTGTCACAATCTGGCCTTCGTTTAAGTTTCCCCTTTTATAGGAAATTACAGACTCATTTCCAAGGTTGTGAGGTTTAATTAGTTTATGTTTGCAAAACACATCTTATTGCTGGTGAAAAGGAATAACCATTATGATGATGATGATGTGTTCAAGGCATGACATGATCTTGGGTCTGTCTAGGTTTTGCTTCGTTTATTCTGTATAAAAAAAGTCCTTCCTTTGCAATTGTTTAAAAGCCTATTTCTAGGCATAGTACACTCATTCTTCTGTCAGAAGTGTTGGAAATAAAAAAAAAAACCAAACTTGCCGGGCAAAGTTCCCTAGAGCCTGAGCCTAGGGCACAAAGCCAGTTGTTACTGCAGGGTGATGGGGACTGACCACCCACAGCAAAGCTATGCTGTGAATGTGGTTCAGATGAACTTGTTGTCTGACTCTTTTCCAAACATGAATGCCTTTCCCTTTCCTGGACTCAGAATATACGCTTTTATAAGCCTAAGATGTATCATATCTTTAAAACTTGGCATTAGCAAATGGTTTGCTTTTTTGTCAGCTGTAATTGTTTTTTTTTTGGTTTTTGGTTTTTGTTTTTTTTTTTTTAATTCTGTTTTTTGTTGGGGGTTTTTGTTTTTTTAATCCAAGTATGGTTCTCATGGTGTAGTAAATGACATTAGGCTTTTGTAAATTCTTGCAGAATATAACAGATCATTGATTTTATAACACAGTCACTGCTTTTGCATTCTGATGAGATTATTAGTAGCAGCCTAGAATACAACATCCCTGCATACTGTTAGTTAAAAAAAAATAAAAGTTTACTAAATGGTCTCTTGTCAACTGTATCTGAAAATCATTATAGTTTCTCTGGTTTCCTTTACATGGAGGGCTTCTTCTGTGAGCTGGTGGGTTACATCAGTATGAAGTTACAGAATTATTGTGGAGATGCTGTTTATTTCTCTATAGCTCTGTTTGTTTTTCTACAGACAACCAGGTTTTTTAAGTATGTATAAATTGGTTATAAAAATTGTTCACATGCCTGACATACAATATTGTACGTCAGTTCAGTAAATATATTTTTCCTTTCATGTTTTACCTGTTATTACATTAGACATTTTTACCTCATGTCAAAGCAAACACAAATCAAGCCATTTTCTGATCTTTTCACATCCTGTATTGCAGCCTTAAAGCAGTTTCATTTGCCAGTGAAGACGCAAACCATCTGATCTTTTTGAGCCAAACTCCCTCTCTTCCACCCTGTGTTGCAGCCCCCCGTTGTACGTCCAGAGTGTACCTCCTCTCGACCGTGAGTTTGTGACCCCCATGTAACAAAACACAGGACCACACTTCAGACCCTGCTCACTGGGCACAGGGGAAGGGAGAATTTAGTCTTGAATATATTTTTAAAAGGCTAAAATGCTGGAATTAAAATCTGACTAATGGCATGCAGCATTTTCTCTGCTTCCATACTGTTATCAATATACATCTGTATTAACACCATGACAGTCCACCCTACAAATTGATACAATACCAAATAAAGAGCCTGCACTGTGCACCGTAATGACTCTACAGGAGCCATTACATCTGATATAGTCAATATTATACATTTTTTAAAAATGTATGAATGCATATTTAACTGAGAGATCTGATCTGCTCCAGTAGTTCTGGTCTATCAGAAACATAATATGCATTTAAAAAACTGCTTGCATGCATTTTACATTTTTACCTGAGAAGCTGAACACAGGGACACATATAAACATTTTAGTTTCTATGCCTGCCCATAACATGTTTGTTTCAAAAGAAAACAAAAATAAATGGAAAAGTTGATGAAGTCCTGGCTCTGTCGCCTCACTGGGTCACCTCCAGCGTCCCCATTCAGTTTACACCTCCCTCCATCAGCTTTTACTCCATGTCCCTAGCACGGGTGTGGGTACATTTGCTGTTTGAACAGCTGTGAGGAGGGAATATCTCAGCAGGAGCATCACTGGGCCGCTGCTGTTTTATACCCCTGCAACTGACGGCTGTGCCACCAGCCGTACATGCCTGGGGTGAGCTGCATGCACCCACATGGGCACAGAATCAGAGGATGTTGAGATGCCACCAGCACTCACAGGCTACCTGAGCTGCACAGGGAGAGGATGAGAGACAGGGGAACTCAGATGTAAAATACTGGTGGATGCATCTCTCTCTTGAATGAGATTGTACCCCCTGGTTTTGCAAAAAGAGCAAATGGTGCTATCATCCCGTACTTGTGGGGTAGGAGCAGCTTGATCTGGGGAGCTGATTCTAGGATGCCACAAACAACATCACCCCAGGCTGGTGTCTGGGCTTGAGCACAGGGCCACTTGAGGTTTCCCCTCAGATTTGCATACACTGCTGGTGGGAGGCTCTGAACAGCCCCAGGCACCCCTCACTCTTGAACATGCTACAGTTCCCCCCTGTGGCTGCTGGCCTGCCTGACCTGATTTGTGCTCAGCCATCCTCATCACAAGACACAGAGTGGACAGAAGGGGTACAGATGATTTATGCATTTATGCATCTGTATTTCTGAAAAACGACCTTTTCATTTATTGCTAACATGCAAACAGTTACATCTTAAAAACACATGCAAGCAGCCTCATTCCCTTTTCCACCCATATCTGCATTCAAAGGGTGTCTCCATACTCTCACCACACTAACACCAAACAGGGTTTAACCTTGATAATTCCTGGGGACTTGCAGGCACTCTTTGTCCTCAGAAGATATTCCTCCCTCTCACCCTTGCAGCCCTATTTGGTTTCCTTCTTTGCACCTCTATAGAGCTTTGACATTCTTACAAGCATATGTGAAAGAAATAAGTAGTACAATCTGTAGAAGAGCATGCCTTATTAATTACTCCTAAGCATCCCTAGATGTGGATGTAGTTTTGAGGCTAAATATAGCTTGCCCACATAACAAGGATTTGTACTGTAAGGTCACCAGCATTGCCAGCTTTGTAACAAATCTTTCTCATGGATTTTCTCTGAAGGAACTTGTTCCTGGATTTGGGTGATGATGTGAGCAGCTTGGGTTGCTAAACAAAAGCTGGTTTCTGTCACATGCAGCTGTGGTTTGAATACATGTAGCTGAGAGGCTCTGGCATTGCAGTATTAAGAGTCAGTTCTGCTTAACTGTGTCTGTACTTGTGGTTCTTTTTTCAGGCATCATGTGGAGGGCTGCAAGTGCACAGCTTAAGGGCTGTGTGGAAGCAATATTATACTGTGGGCAAAGCAGGCTGGTAAAGGCATGCCACGTCAGCTCTTCAAACAGGTACAAAGTTGCATTTCAGAAAAGCCTGGTTGGCAGTGGCAGCTCCAACTGTTTCAGGGACTGTGGGTAAGTGTGGAATTCAGAAATGCAATCAGTGACAGTAGGGGGTTTGAGGCAGTTTTAAGTGGAGGGGCAGTTTTTTGTTCTCTGCACTTCCTTTGCTTCTTGGGTAAGAGGATCTGGGTGTGAGGTATTGAGCCATGTCCTATGTTAATAATAAAATGAAAAAGTCTTGAGCACTTGCTCAGTGGTGTGTAAGACCAAAATATGACTGTCCTTCACTAAGAGAACTTCAACACAGAGGTGGCCACCAGCTTAAACAAGTGAAAACTCAGGACAGCAGAGAAGAAAAATGTTTTACAAACAGTCCCTGACCTTACAGTTATCTTCCACTCTCTTATCAGAAGAGGAATTCAGTGTGAAAATATTATTAAAGAAGAAACGTATGAAACAATGAGGAATCATTTCTGTCAAATGGATATAAGATGCTAATTGGTGATGTGCTGAATCCCAGAGATGCTTGACATTCAAAAAGTGAGTGAAGTACGGCAGAGCATTTGTATAGGCCATCTGGAGATGTACACCATACTCTACACTTGATGAGAAAGTGGCATTAAACTGAAATTTCTGATTCCAAAACCTAAATATGCATCAATCCAGGCTTCAAATTTCATAGATTGCTGGGAAGATCACAGATAAACAGCAATCTGGCACGTCTCCGACTAGAGAGAGAAAAATGCTATGCACTTCATTCCTTAAAAAATTATTAATGGTTTGAAGACCTTCCATAAATCTAAGATGCAAAAACTTTGGACTTCTCATTCCTGTTTACACATATTTCTGGCTCCTGGGGTAATTTGACCATGAAATCTCTGTGCAAACAGGGATATTTAAAATACTCTATTAGCAAATGATAATACTGTTACCAAGGGAGTATCATACATAGCACAGTCAGAAGCATCATACAAACCCGTATGGTGATGTCTTCAGTTCTTTCATGACATCAGGTGTCTCTGGTAAGAGAACAAAACCAATGTAAAAGCAGGTAGTAGTAGTAACTGTTCAACATCCCCTTTTTCTGTTTTTTCTATCTGTAATGTAGGACACTAAAGAATTTTTGTTCTTACCAAAAGTAGCTTTTACAAAGCACTTATACATCTTATTAAATCTTAAGATGATACAAATGGTAGCATCGAAGACACTACATTGTGGAGGTATACGCTGCTACTTTCTTCATACATTGTTGCCAATTCTTTGTAGTGTTGACAATCCTGCAGGTATTTATGTCCTGAATCCACCGTGTTATATGCTGTACCAACACAGAGCTATGAGTGAATCGCAGCCCAGAGAACCTGTAAGCAAAGAAGAGAGAGGCAGCACATGGCTGGAGGATGCATAGAGGGAGACTTTCAGGTATAGACAAGGCAGACCACTCAGCATAGTAGCTGTAGGATTGGTACCGATTTTCATAGGTACCTGAGAGAAAAAAACCAACCAAACCCTTAAAGAAAACAAAGAAGTGAATCTGCTCATGTTTTTATAGTGCTCTTCCCAAGCTTCAAGAGTAGCAACAGACAAAGTGAGTTAGTCCTTGCTCAGATGTGGCAACTGGGTCTGTAGAATCTCTTTGCATGGGCCAGGGAGCAGTCAACATCTCACAAGGGCCCAGGACATGTAGGACATCATAGATTGGTTTGGAAGGCAGAAATTTTGAGAAAATTACATGGATACAGATTTAGATATAACACTGGCATATCTAAAAGGAGCAAGGTCAAATCTAGTTCAGGCCTTAAACTGGTAGCTAGTTATCTTTAAGGAGATAACAGAAAAGCAGACTATATGAAAGATCTGGCATAGAGATCTGTAAAGGACTGAAAAAAAAATTTGTTTGGTCAGGAGAGATGAACAAGAAATCTGAACAAGAAATCACCTGAGGGAGACAAGAAACATCTAGAGGATACTTGAAAGAAGAAGCAAGAGAGCAAAGTCAAGGGTGGGTGCAATGAAAGCAGAGGAGATTTCAGGACAGTGCAATTAAAACTGCTGCCATTGACAGCCCCAGAACATGTGCCCAAGAGCTGGTTACTCCTTAGCCAAAATAATCTTCTCTTCCCACCTCCAAAAAGACTTTTATGCTGGCTGGGAAAGAGTGTGGGCTTTTAACCCTCAAGCACTCCTGCTACCTTCAGTGTGGCACTGGGGTCATGCTGATTCACAAGGGTGAACTGTGACATTATAGAATAAAGGAGTGTGGAAAGAACTGACCTTAAGCAGCTTTATCAAATTACTTCCTCTTTCAGTTGCTGAAACTGTAAGTAACAGAGTACAGCTGTCAGTAAAACTAGATTGCCCAAGATAAGAGTAAGCAATATAAACACGCAGCATTCCAAATGTACCATTTTCAAGTTTGTCTGGAGCTTTTCCAGTGTGTCCCTCCTTAGCCAACTACCCTTTTGTTGTCCCCTCTCATTGTCTTGCAAGCTTCCTGAACAAAGTTCATGTCTGATATGCATTCTGCAGACTGTCTCATAAAATGGCTTTGCATGACGTGGATATATAAAAAAAAAAATTATTTGCAGTCTGTGCACTGATTCCCAGGGACAGAAATTCAACAGTACAGCAAAAAGTCTTAAATGAACATATTAAAAACATGGCATGAGACCTGTGCTACTCCATGCAGATCTTCAGAAGCAATATGCAGAAAGAACGAAGTGTTTCTTTTCTTCTAGCATAGTTGCAGGCGCAAGACAAGGTGCTCAGATATTTTTATGGTGTTAAATAAAGGCAGACTGGGGCTTTGCCTCACAGGCTAGAAATACTTTTTCTAGTAAAGCCTCTGGAAAATACCTTGATATGTACTGGACAAATACCACAACAGTTGCAAAAGGCTGCACAGACCTTCTTATTCTCCCTCTCCTCATAGAAAGGTATACTCATATGAACCCTCTCACTTGGACTCACATTTGTGTGAAAACCAAGGAGAAAGCAAAGTCGAGGCTATTCCAGTTTTGTGTGAAGACTGTACATGACAAAAGTGAGTAAATGAGACTGAAGTGCAAATGAGCTGCACCTTTATGGCACCAGAGAGATCTCCATCAACCTCTGAGCACTACTGGGCAACTCATCCACCTTCCACACTGCCAGCTGGGGTCAACAGGCAGAGACATGACTGCTGCAATGTGGCTGCACTCATCACACCCCAGAGTGCAGTGACAAGAAGCTGTTCCTCTTATTCCTGTGTCTCACCTGCATAGTTTGATTGATGTGAATCCACTCCACAGTACATCTACTTTCTGGGGACAGTGAAGGCTCTGGTGCAATCTGTGTGCCGATGATGTCCAGCTCCGGCTCTGCTAGATCAGAGTCTCATCATCTACACACAGACCAGGTCTACAGGAGCACAGCTCCAGAGATCACCTTGCCTGCTCCTCTGCCACAAGATGGAGGAGTGAAACCAGAAAAAAAAACCTGGAAAATTTTCCTGACCTCTTCTTTAAAATTCCTCAGTGGTGGCAGTTCCATGATTTCCTGAACAATTTGTGACCATGCTTCACTGCTCTTGTTTCCAGAAAGGTTTTCCCAATGTCTAAATATCATCTTCATTAACACCTGTTGAATCAAGCGCTTCCTGTCCTACCAATTAGGCTATGCTCTTAGTATTAGGCTTTGATCATTTATTGTTAACACAGATTTCAATGGATTTATAGAGTTGTCAGACACGGTATTCAAGAACAACTTTCAATTGGGTAATTAATCATTGCATCTGTTTTCTGTTATTGTGATTCCAATTCTGCATATGTATACATGATTGATTTTTAGACACACAAATGGTCCTATTAAAGACAATAACACTTGTGGATTTACAGCTGAGAACATACTTATAGTTTTGGAGAGTCAGGATACAGTAGTAACTGTGTTGTTCCATAAAAATCCTCTAATGTCAGTCCTGGAATTCAGTTATTTCAGGTCATAGGTAGTCCTTCAAACCAGAAATGTTGAAAAGTCATTATTGACATTTACTACTTTTAAAAGTGGTGACTACACCAAAATTGTTATGGTACTGATACTGTCTTGACAGACCATATTGCTATTACCAGAACAGTATATGCCCAAAGTATTTGTACCCTTAAAATGTTTTTCATAAATGTTATCTACTATCAATATTGTTTCATACTAATTGCAGGTTACAGTTATTTTTTTTAAAAATAGATATATTATTAAAGACTGATTTGACTAAGACACAAATAATATACATGACCTCAAATTAACACTTCAATGTATCTGACTTTGAAATGTGCATTATTTTGCCTATTCCAATGGGTTTTGATTAAAAAATATTCAGACTATTTAATGGAGTTGTTGAGAGAATTATTAAAAAAAATTTAATTGTGATTTGAATGAATACTACAATTCTATAACCAAATTGCACTAACTGAACTGTCTATTCATTGTACTTCATTAAAATCTGGTCAGAAATTTGGTGGTGCTGGTGAAATTAGTTCAATTCATAGCTTTGTAACAGGTGCTACAAATGGTTACAAGACTAGATGAGGTTTAGACCCCTTGCTCCCAGCATGAGGATATAGGAGTTAAAGTGCACAGGGGAAAATAAAATCCTGGATAACAGAAGGGATGTACCTCAGCACAGCCCTGATTATCCTTGGACTGGACTCAATGACTCCTCAGAAAATGCACATCCTTGTATTGAAAAATTGCTAGAAAGGTCAAAGAACAGTCAGTCTAAAGGCTGACTTATTCAAGGCTTGGGATCTGGCTCAGCAGTTCAACACATTGAAGGTGTTTGCCAGCACACACAAGAAGCTGCAAGAACTTCTGCTTCTGCTGCTTTTCATTTCTCTGGTTTCAAATGCAGGTGAAATCCTTGCCATCCAGGAGGGGCAACACCACAGCACACAGTAAGGAGCCAAATCTCTCCTAACTCCCTCAGTGAAGCATTTAAGAGGGGGGAGCACGTGATCAGTGCTGTTTGCTCCACATTAAAGATGGGCAGCTGCAGCATTTCTTTTCCTGGAGAGCTGCCCTGCTCCCCTCAACCTCAGTTCCCAGGCAGTCAAGGGCACCAGGCAAGAGATAATGTGCATTTCCCTGACTTTCAGGATGTATCTCTTTTGGTGCATTGAGATGTGTGGGCCTGTGACTGCACTGTGTGTCCTTCAGAGAGCACATGAATAGACTATGCTATTTGTCTCTTAGCACCCCAGGGCACAGCACCCTCATGGCACAAAAGTATTTCACTACTCTCCTGTGCGTCAGGACTTCCCACCAGGCAACAACGCTACAGCCCTTTGCTGTGAATGGTCTTAAGGATATCACTGAGGCTACGGAATTAGTAGGACTAGCTACTGCCCTCCTCTTTGGGCAGCACTGATGGTGGCAACAGAACACTCTGAGTCTACTGCAGTAAAGCTTGGTCTGAGCTCTTCACTTTCCTGACAGTTAGACTGGAAACCATCCTATGGTGATTATCTGCTCTGTTTATTATCTCACTGCGGAAAAGAGTTGAGGTGAGAGGGAGAAAATGCTGTTTCTCTGTGGCTGTTCTCTGCCCCAAAGGAACTTGGACTTTTCACCAGTGAAAGCCAAACTGAGCTTGGCCACTGTCAGACAGGAGGGAGATACTACCATGCCAAATTGATCCACCTATGTAAAATACCAAACAAAGACCGTGTATGCTTCTGTACCACCTTAGCAGCAAATGCTCTCATTCTGGACACATATGACTTTACTCCCTTAAGTCTGAGGTGCTACTTGGAGTTTGCAGCATCTCAAGTTTCCCCTCTGGGTTCAGCAGGACCACAGGCAAAGATCCTCCATGCACTTAAAAGGCTGGAAGAGGAAAATAACAGGATGTGTTGCACAAGGTATGGTAGAGTTCACATCCTTTCATGAGCTGTCTGCCAGTGGTGAGTGGGTCTGCCAGCATCGCTGCCAGCCACTTACTGAGAGTCATGGCACATGACTGGAGTGCCCTGGGACCTAAGACTAGGAGACATGCACACACAGCCAGAGGCAGTGCAGAGTGCATCCTTACTCATCACCTCTTGAGGACGTCTCAGCTCATCTGCAGGACTCCACCATCTTCCCACCACAATCACTGCACAAAAACCCACAGGATAGACAAAATGCCATAGGGGTCACTGAGTACAACAAGAGCCCAACCACTTTTCTCCTGCAGGAAAGCACTGCCCCAATCAGCATTGAGGCTGCCAGCCCTTGCAGTGGTCTGCTTGCCTGTCCTGTCTGCTCAGCAGCAGTGCCAACTCCACAGGCATATCCATTGCACTGCTTGTTGGGGAGATGTCCTATCCCACCCAGACATTTACTATTTTATCCATGGCTTTCAAAGATGAGATGGCTGTAACTACTGCTTCCATCTCCTCCAGCCACACTCTGTCTTGGCTTTCCATAGTTTGATGCTGCGTTAACAACGCCCTGTGAGAAAGGGGTAAAGTTTGAAAAAAAAAAACAACAAGGGGATGAAATGGATAAGGAAAACTGGTATTGCCTATTAAAACAGGCAACATACAAAACCACGTGAATGTGACACTGAATGTGTGAATGTGACATTGAAGGTGTGAATGAAAAAAGAAGTAATATGGAAGTTAGGTCCCTAACTTTTAAACGAGAAATAATTAATGTCTTAAGTTTCAAAGTTTCAAAGTGGTAACACAAAATACTCTGTCTGACATGATTTCTGTTTGTGGATTACTTTGGTACATGTAGCTGAGGCCAGAGGGACAATCTTTTGGAGATCTCAGTTAAAATTTCTTCTTTCACCATTGCTCTCTCTGCTTTTATTCTGATGTCATTCATATTTGTCTTTTTCTTGGTAACAGTGGCACAGTATCCGTACAAGGTGTAAAAGTAAAGCAGTCTGACAGCTTTAGATACCAGCACTCACTAGTGAATTTAAGTGAATTGCACAGTGTTATGTGCTTCATTTGGATATGTCGGATTCAACCTTGCTTTGGTTAAAGAGGTGTTTAATTAAAAGGACAAAATGTTAGCAATTCAGTAAACATCACATTAATTTAAAATAGTGCAATTACTAAACATGCATAAATAAGAGATTCATAAATTACACTCATAGTTGTTATTTTTAAAATTGTTTAGCTCATATAAATGATTATACAGTGGTTACAGTTTGTCTTATTGTAGACATATTTCAAGTATTTTAGAGTGGCTTCTCTGTTCATCACCAGCCATCATATTGCAGCCTTTAGTGTACAGCAATCCCTCCACTGCAGCTACCATTTAAACCTTTACCATAGCAAATGCTGCCATGATGCTGCAGCATCCCCCAGACTGCCTGCAGGACCCTTCCAAGTGCATCAGCCATGCTCCTGGTGCTCCCAACAGTGCCGTGTGGAGCTGCTGTTGCGAGCAGTGGTAATGATTGTTGGTGAGGAGAGGATCATGAAGGTGTTAACAGTGGCATCACAATGACTGTGAGGCAGTTATGTATAGGTTCCTCAATTCTGCTCTTCTGGAAAAATCTGACACAGCGATGCCTTTTTCCACAGGGTGTTTATATCACCCTATGACATCCTAGAAGAAGTGTGTGCTATAAACGCTGCTTGGTTCAATAGGTTAGCTCTTCCGTTCTCCAGAATTTAAATAATTCTCTAGTAAATTCCATCTGTTATTGAGAGTAATTTCTATTGAATCCCATCAGTTTCACCCCTATTATCTTCTCCAAGTTCCACTGCTCATGGTGAGTCAGCATGGTCTAAACGGCTGATTACGAAGAGCCAAAAATTAGACATTTTTCCAGGAAGAAAAGTACATAAGCAGGATGTCCTTTCCAGATGCTGAGTTAGGGAATTTCATTTCGCTTAGCTGAATTCCCCTTGCAGTTTCTGGTAGGTACAAAATTTTTCTTTATGTTCCGTCATAAACTCCTCTTCTGTTCTGCATTGCTGAATACTTACCTCCATCTCTAGGTTGCATTTCAATGGTAAGCAGAACCATATTTGTTTCTGTTTCTTTGTGGTTTTAAATGCTTGAAAGTCCTTCTCCATAAAAGGTGCTGCATAAAGTGTAAACTATATTTTAGTATTATGACACCATCACTTGCAGGGGAAGCTCTAAATATATTCCACTCTCGTAGCCTATCAAATTAATGTAATGATGAACATTAAGGTTTTTCAGAAATCAGCTGAAGGATGCAAATTTTTTTTCTCTAATTCACAGAGAACTGAATAAATCCAAATGCAGAGATAGTCCACAAAACTCCATCTTAGTCTCCCCAAGATTCCTCTCTAAGATTTTTGTTGCTCTTGTTCTTTTTTCTTACAGAGTATGAAAAGATAGGTAGCAGTATTAGGTTTACAATGTGGCCAGGTTGATGGAAGAAAAAGTCACCTCTGGAATTCTTCAGTACAATTCTCAAAGTTGAAAACGTGGTGTTGGGTTCGGGGGAGGAGGGTGGTGTTTGTAAATTGAATATATTCGATTTGGATAAAACAGACCTCATAATCCATGGCTGTCTCATCACCTCATCACTCAGGTCAGTTGAGGATGCAAGAGGGGGTCTTTGTGCTCTAATGATTTTCCTATTCTGCCAAATTTGTAAACAAGGAGGAGTGTCCCTCTTGCTAGAGGTTGTTAGAGATTGCAGAGATCTTAGAGATGGCAGAGATTACGATCTAGGTAGTAAATGGCCCCCAGAGTGTTTGAGAGACCAATGGAATAGCTAACCTGTCCACTTGAAGCTTAACTCTACATTATTTACTCTGGTCACATTTTTGACAGCTAAACTTGATGCAAGTAAGGAATAGGATTTATTTATGGCAGATGCCAAAGAAAGCTTGAAGAGCTGTGTGAGGCGACATGAAGATGGCTGCTGGGACTCAGGCAGAATGCAAAATGTCTATACTTTAATAAAGAGGCTCCATTCCCAGAGCCAGATATCATGGTACAGATTGCACCTGCACACCTGGGCTCTTCCTGCTCGCTTGTCCATCCAGAACAGCATGACTGTAACCAGGAATGGCCTCTGGCTCATGATGCCCCCTCAACTGCTCTGGGGCACTGCCTGGGAGAACACTGACTGGCATTATCTTCATGCCAGAGAGCAGTGAAACAGTATGGACAGTAGTGGGTCATGCTTGAGCCAGCTCCTGGCTCTGATTTAGTTACCGGTAAGTACAGACATGGCTGAAGTGGTACTGTGGAGACCTCCTTAGTCTCTACAGGTTGTTAAGGGGTGCTTTAGATTAGTGAAACTAATGGTATCTGAGGATAGGATGGACAGAACCCTTGGTAATGGAGTAGACTAAGGAAGGAGCAAACCTCTGGCAGGACTTGACGGAAAAGGGATGATGGTACTAACAGTGGACTGCTGCTCTTCTTCCTCATGGCCCGAATCAGTAAAACAGCAACCACCCAGCTGTGCAGCAGGTCAGTGTGCTACACAACTGCTTACCAGCCTTGAAATTAGTCAGCTTTTTTGTATGCTGATGAGAGCAACCACACTATATTTGCCTGTTCCCTCACACCACACACCACCCCGCCCACCCAGTACAGGAAAGGCACTGTCAGACTGGACCAGGTTCAGCAAAGGCCACAAGAATGGTTGGGGCTGCAGCAACTGTCCTGTGAGGAAAGGCTACAGGGCTGGGACTTGTTTGCCTGGAGATGAGAAAGCTTCAGGGTCACCTAATAACAGCCCTCCAGTATCCATGTGGGAATCATCTAGAAGATGAAGCTGGTCTCTTATAACTGTGCATGGTGCGAAGACAAGAGACAACAGGAATGAGTTGAACATATGGCATCTTCACACTGACTCAAGAAGGAAAATTTCCCCAGGAACACAGTAAGGCTGACCAGGGGTGTTGTGCAGTCCCCATCCTTGGAGCTTTTCAAGACCTGACCAGAGAAAACCCCAAGCAACTGGTCTGAGTTTGTGGCTGAGCCTGATTGAAGATGGTCGGATTAGAGACATGCTGAGGTCCCTTCTAACCTGAATTATCCTGTGACCCTACAGAAAACTTCCTGGTAGAAACATTAAATCAACTGCAACACTAATTATGGCTAAACAGACTGCTACATCATGTCTACAAAAAATATTTTCCAGGATGGGGAAGGTTTTGGAATGATTTTATACATAAAATCCCTTTTTGTGACTTGTCCAAACTTTCTAAGAAACTGGGATGAAAAGGAAATGTTAAGAAGTTGGTTTGCATAGAAAAAGGGGGACAGAAGAAAATCAAGCATTGGAAGCTCAGCAGGTACTAATTGGGTGGTTAGTTGTGAAGAAACTGCTTCCCCCAAGTACTGTGATAAGGCAGCACACAAATAACTTGAA
Source organism: Manacus vitellinus (assembly GCF_001715985.3). NCBI lineage: Eukaryota > Metazoa > Chordata > Aves > Passeriformes > Pipridae > Manacus > Manacus vitellinus. The sequence continues at coordinate 42,852,698 of NW_021939396.1, forward strand.
ATATGGATGTGACCCAATACCTCCCTTTTAATTCAATCTTTTTCCAGCCCATCACTGGAATTTACACAACGTTTTATTGACTATGGTATCAGAAGCTATCAATTTGCTGCAGCCTCATAAAAATAAAATAGTGATACAGAAGAGAAACTGCTGTGTCAGACACACTTCAGCTATTCTCAGCTTTCCTCGACCCCTTCATCTACCCTCTCATCATAAACATCACTATTCTATTTGCCTCTTGCTTCTCCTAACCATTAAAACAGAGAACCAAAACCACAGCCCATACATAGGCTGTTAACATAAGATCCAGAAATGTATCAAATATTTGGTGTCTGAAATATTTCTTGGCTCCAACTAGTAGAAAGGAACAAACAAGCAAGCAAATAGCATAAAACTAGGTGTGTCTGTGGGCAAGAGAGAGATAAGATCGTGGCTATATATTTAAAATGGAGCAAGTGTGTTGTCTCAAACCGTGATTGCTGCGATAATTGCCCATTTTAACGCGTATTAGTGCAAACAGCTGTGCAAAATTCATATAAATGGTGGAACATGAGTAATACTCTTTAATTAAAAAAATTACAAGTTTGAGGTTTTTTTCCAAGGATTTAAACATATTTTGCTCATCATGCTTGAACCCTTATGACATTAATATCTCCCAAGGAACAGTAATGTGGTGCACAGTAATCATCTACCTCTGTGTTTAATCCTATGTGTGTTAAAAATACCTTTGTTTCTTAAATTCAGTAGTAATTTTTGGAACAATACCTTTGTTTTGGCCCTGAAAATCATAGACCTTCAGCAATACTGATGCTGTTTACAGTACTTTATGCATGGTCACACATCGAAGACAGAACATTTAAAAAAAAAATAAAATAGCTTGTTTTTTGGGGGAGTTATAATGCTTCTGTTGTGACTGTGCAAAGTGGCTCTGGTAAAATATATTTATGAGCTGCAGGTATTTGGACAAAAACTATGGCCCTGGATAGCTTGAAGCCATGAGGAACCACAACATATTATTTTCCATAAAAAGACAAAGATGTTTAGGACAAAACACAAGATGAGATCCTAAAACTGCAACCTTCCCCAGGAAGTTTCAAGTCATTCAGTACGGCATTTGCTGATGAGAATTGTTCCCATAAGTATATACCCAAAGAGATAAACTTTATGCTGTATGCCAGCTTTATGATGTGATAAAAGTTTGTGTTTGAGGTACCTTACTGATTATCTATTAGGTGGAAGAAAAAGAATAAAACAACCAATTAAACAATAGCTCTCGTATCTGTGTCTTAGCTAACCTGGTAATTGAAAAATGGCCCCCATTTTTCCCTCCCCCACCCATTTCTATGTAGCATTTCAAGAACTCTGTCCAAGAATATCACTATATGAAAAAAAAACATCATCTCAAAATTATTAAAATCTCTGTGGGAATTCATGATTAATTTTAAGGCCTGGCAGATTAAAATACATTATTATGTACACTCTAGTGCATCCTTTCAGATATTTTCAGAATCTGATTTTGCTCTCTTGATACACACCAATGATTCTACATGTATCTAGTAGATTGCAAGGAATAGATTAGCATTAAAGAGGCAGTATTGTGTTGTTAGGTTGTTATGTGTAACTTGTGCTCATACATTAAGAAAAATGTAGCTGGCATTCCCTTGGACATGACCGGACCCCTTAAAAAAAGGAGAGAATTATTAATAGTCAGTTGTAATGCATTTGTAGAGCACTTATGAAATTTTGACCTTTAGTACATTAACTGGCTGTTTTTATCCAGCTCCCAGGTAGAATAAGATCTACAGTACCCTGCTTAGGAAATGGAAATAATGGGCTTATTAGTAGGACTTGTTAAACTTTCAGTTCCTGAACATTCTACCTTTAGCTCTGGACTTAGCTTTGCAATGAATCTATTGTTCTAAACAGCAAAATCAACAGCGTTCAACATCAAGAAGACAGACAAAAGGTGTTTTTTATTTGGGACAGACCAGCCATTTGATTGTTACTGCAAAATCATTCATTCACAGTTCAGCTTTATGAATGTTAAGGTTCCAGCTTCGGCCCCAACAGCTGTTGCATTTCTGACTAGAAATATGAAGACTCATTTAGCATCAATGTTCCGTCATTCAGAAACATCTTTAATCCTACATCCTGACAAGATAAGTAGATAGAGCTCCTGAAGCCTATTTTTATTAAGGTATGTTTTCTCATGTAATTATAATGTAATTATCTTTGACACTCTTCCACATTCCACCTACAGCTTTGTATCAACCTGTCTGAGTTGTGGGCACATAAACAGAACAAGGGACACTGACAGCATTACGACTGACACTGCAGAGGCTCCTGTTTATCCACACCAGGTGCAGGACCAAACCCAGCTGACTAGTTATCATGATTCTCATCTTTGTCCCTGACTCTGTTATGAAAATGTTCCCTCTCTTTCAAGTATTTTCCCCCCAAATACTGCACATACACCTTTACTGAAATTGCTTGGGTTTTGCACCCATTGTCTCAGCAATTAGACCCTCCTGCATCAGAGATCTCTCCGGGTTTTTAACATGGCCCCAAAGGTCACACCATCTTGAAACTCTACTGTAATGATTTTATCTTTTCTTCCATTTCACTGACAATGTTAAATGGTATACAGTCAAGAACCAATACCTGCAGAACCCTACTAGCAACCACAAACACAGTCAGTGGTGACTGTTCACACTATGATCACATCTTGAGACATATCTTTTAACTAGTTTTAATGCATTTAACGTGTACCACACTGGATTTCTGTTGCTGTAGTGTGTTAATCAAAATACTTTGAAGAAACAGGTTGAAAAATTTACAAAAATTGATGTATACTACATCAATATAATTATCAATTAAATTAGTAATCTTGTAAAAATGTTAGGAACTTAGTTTTACGAGAACTGTTTTCTATAAAACCATGTTAATTACCCTACATTATCTATTAATCAAACTCTCAACGGTCCAGTTTCACAACTCTGGCCTGACATCAGACTGAGAGACCTGGAGCTAATGGGGCCATAGTACTTACTCTTTTTGAACCACTGGCACAACGCTGCCTTTCTGTTTCTCCTCTGCAACATCTAGTTTGTCTCAAAAATTACTGAAAATCAATGCTAACAATCTAATAAAACAAATCTAAATAAAACATCTAAACAAGCTACATAAAACATCTGATGATTTTAAGCATCTCACTTTCACAATGGCTGTCTATCATCAGCCTCATGTATTGTTGGGAATGCAGGGAAACAGATTAGCAACAGTTTCATATCATATGAATACAGATCTAGGTTTTTTCCCTAAAGGAAAAAGAGAAAGAATTCTTGAATGCTTCCATCCTTTTGTATTATAAATGTTTATTCTAATAGTTTCATCTTCTTTATAAATACCCCTCAGCTCAGACCCTTGTTATTCTTTTAAGTCTAAAAAGAGTCTTTGATTATTTTTCTTTTTAAATCTGTAAATTTCCTCTTTGTACCCACTAGCTTTGGTTCTGGGTCTTTTTGCATTTTTCTGCTTAGTTATTCATTGTTATTTGCATTCAATTTTTTAACTTCTTCCTTTTTGTTTCAGTACTTATAGTGCTTCTATTTCCATACTTTCTTAGCTTATACAGCCTTTCTTCTGGAATTATGTGAATTTGGTGAAATAACTATTTCTCAAAGAGTTTACAGTTATTATTCGTATTTCATATTAAATTAAGTAGCTCAGATAGTTTAGGTTGTGTAAAATACACTCCTTCTGAAGCAACAGATAGATGTATTGGGGGTTCAGGCTGTATTCTGTTTTCATATAACAAACACAGCCAATTTACAATCCTGAGCAGTTGTTAGATTTTATTTCAGACAGAAACTTCTCTTTTTCTTTTAGATGAATTCCAGCATAACTTTCACCATGTTAGATATAACTGGCATGGGGTGGGGGGTGGGGGGTTATTGTTTTTGGAAGTTATGAAGCTATTATCCCTGCTTTTAGAAAATTCCAAGGACATTTTAGTTCTGGCAGCCAGATACTTTCTGCACATGTCAATCACATTGAAATCTGTTCATTTAATATAGCTTTTTTGCCTCTTCATCTTATGTATAGAAAGATGTTTAAAGGAATAGCTATCCTGTTCTGTGGTTTTTGTAGCCCAGAGCAGCGGTCAATTATCACTTCATCTTGATCATAAACATTTGAGATAATTTTCTTTAGAGCTGCTAGTGACTCAGAAGGAAGTCCAGGTGTAGTTGTGCAGAGTGCTTTTCTTTCTGTTCCTTTGCTCATCTAATTCTTCCTAAAAAAGTAAAAGAAAACCCCAAAACACCAAACCAAAAACTAATCTTAACATATGAGGCATGAAGTTCTTTCTATTTCATAATAGCCACTTGGTCAAATAAAAGAGTTATTTGCTAAGGGGACTGGAATTTAAAATCACAGTTGCTGTATTGATTCATAGAAACATTTTCTACACAGGATTACTTACAGACTCAGGACTGGAGGGACTGTCCAATGTGTGCTTTGGTCTCATTATGCAGACATAAGTAATAGCAAAGTGTGAGACAATGCAGAATCAGGTAGAAATGAGGGTAAACTGCACACACTGTTTTCAAAGGTGGCTCCCTCTCCAAGTATCTCTGGCCCTGGCATCTGAGCAGTATGAGAGTATCTGCGCTATCGGAGGCACTGTACATCCCATTCCCACTAACTTATTAAGATGTCTGAAGCGCAAACTCTTGGGCTGGACTTCATTCCCTCCTCTCAAACTCAGGTACCTCCAAGATAGAAGTCAAACATCAGCCATGTGAACTCCACCTCCAACCCCTACTCAGGAGCCCAAACGAGAGACTGTTTTTGCTAGTGTGGCTATTTTCAATGCACCTGCTTCTATGAAGCAGAAATGCCAATAATAGTGGGCGTTGAGAGACAATACTGTAAGGGCTCTGACATCCTAAGGGACATGCATTGTGAAAGTATGTTTATGGGACATGCTCCTGCTGCTCCAGTGGTACTTTCTGCAAAATGTATCATGTCGCCTGCTGTGAAGGTCAGGAACACTGATGACATTTAGCATCTTGCAGACACTGACCTATTGTCAGCCATTACTCTTTTTTTTGTTTGTTTTCTTCCCATTACCTTGCAGATGAGTTATGTTTGCTTCTTACCTAGTGTGGCTCTGAAGAAAACCTCTCCTTTCTCTGCCACCTTTCTAGTTGCCTGAACCTTGGGCAGCCTGCCTACCTGCCTGCCTGCCTTCAGTTGGGCAGCCTCAGCATTTTGGACAAGCTAAGCTGGGCAGCTTTATGTCTTGTCACCCTCCCATGCTGTCCAGGCTGACTGCATAGGCAAGAGGAGAGTAATAACCTACAATTCTTCAATCAGAGAAATAATGCATGTATCCTTAAATAAGGGTTGCACAAACTACTCTGCGAGGCATCAGATCCTGAGTTAGAACAAACTTGTGACACTCGCTACCCAGATCTGAGACTTGCATCCATACTACAGCAGTTAAATGAACAACAGAACAGCAGGTTGATGGGCTGATGCAGTATCCTGCACCACAGGGCTCATCTCCTCACCAGCAACTACAAGAGAACTAGGGAACCAGGAAAAATGACAAAATGGTAGGACAGTGATGCAAGATCAATCTAGAAATAGGAAAGAAAAGAGAATAAATTCAAGAAACAGAAGTAATGGTCACTTCTTGAGATGTATCTGAAGGTTTGCTTTGGAGATATACTTCAAAGGAACTAAAAAACTATTTTCTATCTTTTTATTTTCTTGGTTATGTGGGTCAGAGACTGGAGAAATATATGCAAGAAAGCAAGGGGTGAAACTGAATGTAATTAGTCACAAAATGGAAATTAAGATTAAGATAATCACATGAGAATCAGCCAATAATACTTACAATCATTTTGATATATAAAAAAAATAATTCTGGCTTTGGTGTATATTTTACTGCCCTTGACATTCTTTTAAGATTTTTTTCTTTTTTATTAAAAAACCCCCAAACCTGCAAGGACTCAAGCAGCTTGCAGTCTGCATTCTTTCCTCCACAACATAAAAGGCAGATTTTTTTCTGTATAGTAACACCCAAACCATCATACGGCACCATCTGTCCACTGCATCTCAACTGCAGGACTCTCTCAGCTTCAAATAGACCTCTTCTTCCTCCCAAATACGTGAGAGCTCATCTTCTTCTCCACCAACCTGTACATGCCTGGGCGGGAGGTACCATTATTTTGTGTTACTGCTTTGCACGAAAATTGAACCTGTTTCATCTGCCGGGTGGGAAGAAAGATTAAATATACAGCATCTGCAGTGACTCAATAGGTACATTTAGGACGTACAGCTTAAATATCTATACAAGGAGTTTCATTCTGGGTACTTATCTATCAGTGACCTAAATGGACAAAAGAAGAGGAATTTGGGCATGGAGGTCAGGATCTGGAAGTTAGAGTACTCATGTCAGGAGGTGATCAGAAAGCTGATGCTGTGCACTTTCCTGCTCCTCAGTGAACTGATTCACTCTGAATGGTTCATTTATTTATGTGACCATCTAGGGGGAAAATGTCTTTAATTGCAGGCTCCATAATGTGTTCTTCACATTAAATTCCAAAGTGCTGATTTCAGTTGTTTCTGTTTAGAGGTCCATATAGTTTTGTTGGTGAACTGTGCTCATTCTTTAACTCTCTTGGTTTTGGTGACATTATATTCTTTATAACAATATAAATCACCTTTGAAAGGCAGCTAAATATTATTATCCCCTTTGTATGGCGGAAAAAGAAGTAACAACACTAAAAAAAGTAATATACATTTGTCCCAGTACAATCTACATAGGGATAAAGTATAATTAAATATAGGAATGAGAAGTGAATTCCATATTTTGAAGTAAAGGTCATCTTCTTAAGCCCTAGTGTTCATATTTTGGCAAAGGTAGATATATTTTTCTTCTCCCATCCCTCTTTCCACTCTTGAAAAAGTTGGGGTTTTTTGCCCCAAAGACATTATCTTTCATGTCCCCAATTGCTTTTGTGGCTGTTCTTACAATAAACAGGAACAACCATATCCTGGGTGCATCAGGCACAGCACTGCCAGTCAGGTGAGAGAAGGGATTGTCCTGCTCTGCTCTGCACTGGTGTCATCTCATCTTGAATACTGTGTGCAGTTTGGGACAACACAATATAAGAAAGATATTAAACTGTTAGAGAAAGTCAAAAGGAGGACAATGAAGATGATGAAGGACCTTGAGGGGAAGCTGTATGAGGAGGGGCTGAGGTCATACATGAGGAGACTGAGGGGAGATATTGCAGTTACAACTTCCTTGTGAATGAAAGAGGAGGGGCAGACATTGATCTCTTCTCTGTGGTGACCAGTGACAGGATCTGAGGGAATGGCCTGAAGCTGTGCTAGGGGAGGTTTAGGTTGGATATTAGAAAAAAATTCTTTACCCAGAAGATGGTTGGGCACTGGAACAGGCTCCCCAGGGAAGTCGTCACAGCACCAAGCCTGACAGAGTTCAAGAAGCGTTTGGATGGTATTCTGGGGCAAATGGTGTGACTCTTGGTGATGGTCTTCAGCAGGGCTAAGGGTTGGACTTGATTATCCTTGTGAGTCCCCTCCAACTCAGCATATTCTGTGAATATGCAAGAAGGTTCTAAAGAGTACAGAGACTTTCATAAGGACTAAAATGCAAGGATGAGTCTTGGAAGTCAGCTTTTCCCAGTGTTAGAGATTACTCCTTCAGGAAACAAAGTCCTGCAAGGATTACTCTGACACAAGTGTGTTTATTATGTGAGCAAATCTGCTCATATCTCTTTTCCAGAAACCCAAGTGTTGTATATGACACATGACCCATCTTCTAGGTTGTGAACTACATTTTAATCCTCTTTCAGAGATGCTAAACTCATGGATGATGGTGAAAAAAGAGTAAGTGAAATTGCCTTGCAGCTCAAGATTTTAAAAGCATAATAACTGTACTTTTTAGATAGTCAGAACTTAGTGAACCATTGAAAGTGACCCAGTTCATTGAACAGAGCTGAACAGATGGAATTTCAGCCTCGTCATGCTTGGGTGTCTCTCTGAACAATACAAAATCTTCCTTCAAAGCTGTCTCCACCAGCTCATACACGTAACATTTCGGGATATTTTGGTCACTTGTCAGTTCAGCTCACCCCATTTCAGGGTATAGTAGGTGACAGACTCTTAGTATTGGCCTACTGCTTGGGGTTTTTTTCATTAGAGCTTTTAAAAGGGTTGTTGTTTTTTTTCAGGCTCTAAAAAGCAAACAAAAAAAAAGAACCCTCTAGTACGCTCTTTGTTGGAAAATGTCTTGTCAGGCTCTGGCCCCTGAAACACAGTGGCTATTTTCCCTTTTTTCACTTGACTTTCCTACCACTGCATGCTGACATAACATATTTACTGCACTTTTGTGATTTACAGCAAGCTTCTTGCTCAGCAGCTCTGAGAGACATGGTGATCCTTTGGCTGCCAAACAGAAACCACCAGCAGCACCTGTGAGGTGGCTGCTACTGCAGGGAGAAGAGAGGAAAGATAAAGTAATTATGAGGAAAGTAAGAATAAATACAGTCAGAAAGCTGCCATCACTTCCTATGGGGCAAAAGCAGAGAAATAGGATGGATGGAAGGCTTAGGATAAGGTACTGATTTGCTAAATCAGTGCTGAACATGGTCGAGACCTCCTCTTGGAGCTCTATGTTCTCCTGAGAGCAAACTGTCTGGGGCTCTGATGCTTATGAACTGACAGCAATAAGCAAGCTTGGGCGAGGCAGGTTTCAAAGTAAGTGCAGGAAGATGTGCACAGAAGTAGTGTAGGGCTTTAATTTTCCCCCATGCCTGAATACCTTGGAAAATTGTTGCTACTTCAGATTCATTCTGAAGTGCCTGTAGCAAGCTCTCCACTCCTCTTTGTTAGAAAAGTTTTAGAGTTTCAGTGTTTGTTTCTTTTATAGTAAACTGGGAGTTTTTTGTTTAGATATGGCTTGGTGTCCTGGTTTCATCTGGGATAGAGTTCCTTTTTTTCTGTGGTACAGTGGTCTGTTTTGAATTCAGTGTGAGAATAATGTTGATAACACACTGATGTTTTAGTTGCTGGTAAGTATTGCTTACCCTAACTGCTTAGTTGCCAACTGGCGTTGAACCATGACACTTGGGAAAAGAAGAACCTGTACTAGTATATCAAAGGGTAACTAAGAGAAAACAACATGCTGAAGCCATTCAACCTGGACTGTATCAGATCACACAGCTGTGGCATGAACAGGGAAATACTCATACACTGCACAAGAAAAAAGCATCATCTGAAATAGGTGATTAAAAGGCAAGAAAAGGAGTGTCGTCTGGACAGGTGCAGAGAAGGGCTGGGAGGTTTGTCAGGGAAATGAATATCCTTTTGTATATGAAACCAGAGGGTATGCATTTTGTGTTAAAGGCTCTGAAGAGGTGTTTCCCTCTGGCCGTGTGCATCCATAAGACAAGAAAAAAGATAAGCATAGGGATGGAGAAGAGTCTAAAGGACAGTATAGGCAGAAGCACACATGAGTATGCGCTGCTTAGGAGGGCTTCTAGTCAACTAGAAGGTGGCTCTGAAACACGTGAAGAAAGCTCCCTGCCTTCCTGCTAAACTGGAGTAAGCAAGACCAAGTAGAGCTCAGTGGGTATATGTGGCATGGCTTCACATGAGGAGGAGCTCCCTGACCCAGGAGTCATTCCGCTCCAGTCCTTAAATAAAGATGCCTGCACCTGTAACTAGTATTTGGTATTTCTCCTAGTGGGATCATCTATGAAAAGAGACAAAATTTCCCCTGTTCTCCAGGCTGGTGTGATGGCTCACTCGAGAGGCAATGCAAACCAGGTTTGTCATCACCTTTGCTATAACAATTTAGTAAATGAAGGGCTATTACTCAAATGCTTTTCACCTGCACTTTTTTTCCTGAGAGAAAGAACAGTTCCCTGAAGTCCGTCTGTGTGGTAATGGGAGACAATTGAGGTACCTGTAATCTAATTAACCCCCCGACCAATAACAGTTGCGATAACAAGGTCCTTGGCATGTGGGTAAGTTCCTATCTTCCTGGAAAGGTTTTAATCAATTTGTACAAGTATCTCTTCTCCTGTTCCACTGTGCATGTACAACATTTAGGTTACAGAGAGCTCTGCTGCATGCAAATGGCTGCAGCCACATCTGTAATGACCCTCTTCATCACACAGCCTTGGTCAGCAGCCCCTCCTCAGACAGGCGCCCAGTGCTGAGTCATGAGCACATCTGCTCTTTTTCAGGGAGTTGGCAGAGATACCTGCTCTACTACCTCCTGGGTGAACCAAGAAGGGAAATAAAATGCAAAGAACTTACTTATCATCAAAAATAGTAATTTACACGAGAGAAGTTCTCCTCTGGTAGCTGTCTCATCAGACTATAAAACACTGGAGGATGCTCCAGTGGCTGGGTGAGGTTTATATCCATCCTCTGAATTCACCAAGTACTCTTGTTTGGGGTACTCTGGGATTTATTAACTTTGGGTAAGCCACACCATAACTCCGTGGTAGGCAAGGATCATACAGGTTTGTTACTGTACATTGGCCAGACGGGATGCCGGTGTAGCCTGACAGAACCATTTTCTGTCCTGTCTCAACTGGGACAATTGACAGCAGGCTGTCCTGACTATGCTGCTCCATGCAGTCCTTGAACCTTGCAGCAGGCACCCTGGAGTCCAGGTGCAACCATCCCCTGCCCACCACCATCATTACAGCTGTGGTTTGACTTGCTGGCTCATAACCCCCTGGATGTGCTGTCCTCACCGGACAGAGGGCAGGAGAGGCATTGCCAACCACCCTGTCCTAGAGCACCTTCTCCTCTTGGTAGGCTGCATATTCTCTTCTGAAGGCAAATAATCTTTGTTAAGCCTCTGCCCTAGCCACGGTGGCATCCATTTAACCGATAGAGAGAGGCAAAAAGCAATCATCTTGTGTGATCCAGCGGGAAGCTGGACAAGGAGAAACTATTCACAGTATATTAATGCCTGGCTTGAGCCTAGTAAGTGTTATAATTAGGTGGCATTAATTAGTGTTGGAAAAGACTCTCATGTTTTATACTAAACCTTTGGCTAAAAGATAGGAGCAGAATACTTTCCTTGAAAAAATTCCACGTATATTTTCTTGTTTTACTAGTAGGGATTTTTAATCAGTTGAATGAACTTGTATGTACTAGTTAACTTTGCTGGAGTTTAGTGGTTGTATTTAAAGCAGATTTTATCCTAGAATGATATTAATTTGATAGGATCCCTGATCTGTAAAACCATTGGTTATCTTGGTCTCTCCTGATAAGAAAAAAAAAGTGCCGAGGGTTTCCAGTTGGTGAGCACATTTGGGCAGAATCTTTCACACGTCACAAATTGCAGATGGGAGGCAGTGATCTCGAACATGCAGTCACATTGCGTGACCATCTGACACCTTCCATTTAGAAAAATAATACTTTCCTCACAGCATACGCTCCCTGCTGCAACCAGCACCAAAAATTATGCCTGGGAGAGCTGTTCCTCCTAGACTAAGGTCTTAAATATTTCTTAGGCTGCTTTTAAAAGATTCATGTAGCAGCACCACCTCACTCACATCCTGCTAAACCAGAGAAAATACTGAAATTCTTCCCCAGACAGTGTTAATCACAAAATAGCTGAAAAGAACAAAAGGAGGGAAAAGACAGCAGGAAAATTATATACTTACACTAGCAGGGTGAACAATGGAAGGTTCTTGTTGTATGTGTAATTCAAACATGTAAAACACCACATGGAGTTATTTCATACTGCTACCAGTTTCTCAGCTGCATAAAATCCCATAACTGTCTGGAAGTTCAGCTTTCAAATGCCCTGGTTTTGTGCATAATTCCTTTTGACAATGTGGTGTACTGATGCCCATTCATTTGAAATAGCAATGACCATTTCAGGGTGTCCTTTGCTATATATTGAGGTGTCAGTAGTGATAAAAAAAATCTTTACTGTTTAAGGACAAAGCCATCTGAATTTAAAGGGTGACATCTCACAGTAGCCTATTGTGTCCTCTTTGTTTCTATATCCCAGTAAAAAGCAAGAATAAAAATTAACTAACACTCATTCTTTCTACCCAAATTATAAGGCTGACTAGGAACATCATTTTAAGCCATAATATTGTCAGCCATAGGTTGGTGTGAGGGGGGAAAGCAGCTCCTGTTTTCCTACCTGACCAGTGTAATCATCTTAAAGATTGGATCGTGTTTTCCTATTCATCTGCCTAGAAGATGTGCCCCAGGAGCCATGTCAGCCAAATACTTAATTGCTGCAGAGTGGCTTCCTCCCCTCTCACACTGTCACCATTTCGGTTTCTGAGTGCCATTGAGATCCATGAAGGAGGTGCCCCTTCAGCTGTTAAAATGTGGGTATGTTCCTAGAGAGTGGGGCACTGCTTGGTTGTTGTACTGGTGGAATTTACCAAATTGATGGTAGGGAGAACATCTCAACCCACTTTGTACAGGGATATGCCTCTGGCTGCTGTGAGTGCAACGTGAGCCACAGAAAAGCCCTTCAAGGACCTCTCATATCCACCTTGGCAGGCTGAGTCAGACCCCAGGGCATGTCTCCTCCCAACGTCTTAGCAAGGACTCTGCCAGCCTCCAGGAGTTTTGTTGACAGTTTTGTGTTGCTGCAGATGTCTGGCCATTCAAGCTGGCCTGAGCCCACCATGCAGTGTTACAAAGCCCCATCATGCAGAAATAGCAATTAGTGTCTGCCACTGTGGGCCAAGTTTGAACTCATAGGCCAGATAAGAATGGCTCTATCTTCTCTCCTCATCCAGAAGATGTGACAGAAGCACTGGTGAGGCCACACCTCACCACTGGTGAGGTTGCACCTTCGGGGCTGTGTCCAGTTCTGGGCCCTCACTACCAGAATGACACTGAGGTGCTGGAGCATGACCAGAGAAGGGCAATGAAGCTGGTGAAGGGCCTAGAGAGTAAGTGCTATGAAGAGTGGCTGAGGCAGATGGGGTTGTTCAGTCTGGGGACGAGGACGCTCAGGAAAGGCAGATAGCACTGTACTACCTGAAAGGAGGTTGTAGCAAAACAGGGGTCATTCTCTTCTCCTAGGTAACTAGTGACTGGATGAGAGGAAATGGCCACACGCTGTGCCAGGGGAGGTTCAGGTTGAACATCAGGAAAGAGTGGTTAAGCATTGGAAGGAGCTACCTAGGAAGGTTGGTGGAGTCACCATCCCTGGAAGCGTTCAAGAAATGACTGGACATGGCACTTAGCGCTATGTTTAGTTGGCACAGTCGTGTTCGGTTGAAGGTTGGACTTGATCTTGTAAATCTTTTCCAACTTGTTCTATGACTCTGTGATCATTTCAATGTCCTAAACTCTGAACTGGCTCTTCGAAAGACTAAATTCTCCAAACTCCTGCCTTGTACTTTCCAGCCCAGGCCTCCATAGACCTTTTCCTTCCCACAGAATCCTTTCCTCTGAATTCTTCCTTGTTAAGTGATGTGATGTTGCAGCTGTGTGAAGACTCTGTGCTGCTTTGACAAAGCACATGTGACTTCTGGGCACAGTGTTATCCCCTGTCTCACTCTTGGTAGAAGATGGTGAGCTCCTTCCCTGACCATGAGTGTGTGCTGCACCTCTAGTGCTGGGGTTACATGCGATGTGTAGGCAGTATGTCTACAGTAGGATCTACAGGCTAGGGATGCACTGTGCATGAAAGCTTGGATACCAAGGAAGCATTCGTTCATTGCAGACAGCCAAGAAGGGCTCAAGGGGGACGTGCAGCTTCTTGACTCATCCTCTAGCCCCCACTTTGGATGTGCACCCCACCATGGCCAGCATGGCTCTGTGCACCCTTGCAGGTGGGTCTCACCTGTGTGGTGTTTGGATAGATCTGCCACTTCCACCAACAGCCATGCTGTATATGCTGCTGCTTCCTAGCCTTCCTAGCCCCATATTTAGCTCCTCCATCTACCCATGTGGTCATGGACTGCCTCATACAGCTTTATGTAGAGTAGGGTTGCAGTTTTAGGGTGTTACAGGACTGGTCCACTTTGGGTACCAAGACAAAATTTCTCCCTGTGGAGCTAGAAGTGTCCAATCCTGATGTATCTCCCTTCTGGGGCTATTTAAGCAGAATATAGACTTAAATATTTCATTTTAACAACTTATAGGCACCTATATAGATCACCACAGCCTGTGACTCTTGCCTTGCGAGGATTGCAGGCCCAGGTTTCATTTCCAAAAGCAAAGATCAAGTGGTGGTCCATCAAAGGAAGAAAAAACCTTAATGACTTCTCAGAATAAGCTCTCCTTCCCCTGCAGTGGTACTGCCTGCAAGAGAAAGCCTGGAGGCACTCAGAATGGGAGCTAAGTCCTCCCTGTGGCTCAGGAGAGCCTATATTATTTTGGGGAAGATGGTTGAATACCCAAACCACAGACTTTTCCCCCCTTTAATCCCATTTTTCTGATCTATTATCTTAAAAGTTATGACCTGCTTTTTATGTATCATCCTTGTGCCTGCCAGGAGTCATCGCTGTGTCTGGATCAGTAAGGCTGAGCCAACTGGTGAACTTGTCTCATTATCTCCTTGCCGAAAACTTACAAGCGTTACTTATTCTTGGATACTTGTAGTTTTTATGCTTTTCCTACCCAGAAGATTGGCTCAGGCATAGCAGAGCTCAGAGCACAAACCCATCTTTTGGCATTAACTTATACTGGGCTGGCTGTCATTTTACAGTACTTGCATTAAAGAGTAACTAACAACAGCTCTTACAAATCATAGATTATATTGTATTGTGTTAGCTCATATTGTTTGCTTTAAATTTATATTGTGCTTTAAATGTCACACATTAAAATTATTAGGGCAAGGTTTACCCTCAGTTTACGGCCCCTCTCCCTGGTAGCTCATAAGAGAAGCTGCTGCACAGTTGTCCTCATCTCGTTTTAGTCACACAGTAGAAGTTAGAGAGAGTGTCCAGAGAGTCGTAACACAACCTGGGGCTTTTCCCTTCCAGACAAGATTTTTGTTTGGAAATCCAGGTATTGAAATGCATTGGAAAGATGCATTTTGTTTCATTCACCCCCACCCTAAATCCTTGACTTCTGTCTGGGTACGGTGATGCAAAAGGGGATAAGGGACCAAAAAACCCCACCTTGTCTTTGGTGATAGGTTTTTCTGAGTTCCCATCTAAGCCTGAGGAAGGACACTCCTTTTCCTAGGGGAGTACTTTAATCAATGTATTCTTTTTGACTGTTGTTATTCTCTCTCATGTCTTGCTTTGCATTCTTCTAGTCTCTCCTCATATTTCCTCTAAAACACAGATCTTAAATAGCTTCAGCCGTGCATGCAGAACTTTCTGTGGATGTCCTTAATCTGTGAAAACAAGATCTGTAGCAGAGAAACTAATGCAGCCCAAAGCACAGAGATGCCAGTGACACTTCTTCAAGGCCTTTAAACTGGTGAATGTGATCTTATTTTGGCTTGTGACAAATCCCAGTGATGAAATGTCAGCAGTGTTTACACAGAATTCTCCCTATCACAAACAGTGCAGAATTAACCCTTTCCAGCACTGCTGTCAGGGCAAAACAAAGCCGTTGATTCCTTCTTTGAGGACTAGGCTGGCAGAGAAGAGGGAAACTGAACTGGAAGTATTGCCTAAGGCCAATCTGGAGGGTCAGCGGAGACCCTGCAAAGCTGACCATGCTCTGTGTGACAAACTGAACAAGACATGAGTTTCTTTCAAGTTCTCCTTGCAGAGTTTTCCAGGCACACCTGATGAGGGCAATGTGAAAATTCAGCCACAATTCCTTAGTGGAAGTTTGAACCAAAATCACAGCTGTCTTCCAGGCTCATCTTTGCCATTACATACATACATACATACATACATCCAGGTCTCTCAGTTTCCATAGGATAGTTTAGGTGTGATACAAAGCTGGGTAAAGTTTAAGTGCAAAACTTAAGTGCCATGTAACCCTCTGACTGTGCATTAACAGCACAGGTGGTGGTCTAGGGACATAAAGGCAGCCACAGCCTCAAGGACAAGATAGCAGAAAGGAAGGTAACAGGATCCTTCTGTTAAAGGTTCTAACTGTGTTGAGGGTTAGGTCTACAGTGCACTTATATCACTACCATAACTGAAAAAACCCATGAGAGAAGCAGAGGATATGCAAGAGCAGGGAGTGGGTAGCCAGAGCTGAGTGAGCTGGCAGGCATCAAGGTGGAAGGAATACATAAGTGGTAGAAAAGCACTGACATTTCCCCTGGGAAGAAGCATGTCAAAATGGCCTAGAAGAAAATGGGACCTTAAGATCCAGTCGTAAAAGAGAGAGTGGAGATGTCTAAGCAAGGAGAGCTGAAGGTGTCTCCACAGGGAGAAACAGAAGGTGACAGGTACAGTGATGTCCTACGTGAGGTCAAGATACAGAGGGAGGCAGGAGAGGGGCAAAGCAAAATATGTTGTGGAGTCATGAGGCACATGAGAACTTTTTGTAATGACAACAGCAGAAAAAAAACACAAGGAAAGAAGTGGATTTTAGGAGAATCAGAAAGGGTAAAAAGGTGGAGCTAGTCCCTGCATGGGCCTGGAAGAGCAGGTTTCTATGATGGGGAAGCACAAAGAGATGGCAGCAGCCCAGGCACGTTGATGAAAGACTCCTCTACTGTCCCAAACATCTTGCTAGAGATGGAGGTGGAGCTCTGGTAGTAGCTTCATCTGGAAACTGTGCTGGAAAATCACAGAGCCTCTCCTGTACTGCAGTAGGAGCAGTTTGTGAACTGTGTCACCCTGAGGTCAAGAGATAACAGAGGCAAAGGATGACTTGTACAAAACAGGCAAACTGTGGGAAGCAGAAAGCCTTGTGAAAACCCGATTTTTCAGTGTTGATAACCAAAATATCTGTAAAGCTGAACTGAAGGAATAGGTAAGCTTTGACCTTATTTGGCAATATACATAAAGGATTACAGGCTTTGTTACTTTGTTGTTGGCTTTGTCTGGGGTAAAGAGGAGTGCTGGCTGCAACTGGGAAGTTGAGGGGTTCCCTGCACTGGTAAGGGAAGAAAGTGTTAATGAGAAAAAAATTACTTAGTCAGAGCTATTAACCTGTGTCTTTCAGAGACATTATTACAGCAGCAACATCTTTCTTCTTCCAGATCCGCTGAGCCTTTCTAGTTCCTCTGGAAGTTTAAGGCAGGTGCAGACATTTAGCACCTTTAAAATTTTTTTGTGTCATACTCACCATGTTAGCTCAGTCCTTAAATGCTGCATGGACACAACCGCCTTATGGCTCTTGATTCTGAAAAGCAAACTGAATTAAACATAACCATTAAAGGCAGACTAAATACAGCCTCTGTGACTCAGCTCACGCTTTGGCAAAAACCTTTTACACACAGACAAGTATGATAAGGCATACAGCTTCTTAGCTGGTGCAAGACACACTGAAAAGCCAAAAAACAGTGAGAAGAAAGAGAAAAATAGCAGAAGGGGTCTGGATGTTTCCTTCCTGACACAGTTTTCCTCTTTTAGGAATTTGCTTTAGGTTTTAAATTCCCTTTATAGAGAGAAACTGCAGTCCTGTTCCTGAGGCTTCTGAGTATCCAAACACTTCTCTCCTTGCATTTTGGTCATTGGTTGTGCTCCTCGGAGGCCATTTCATCATGTTGCAAGGTAAGACAAGGCTGTGACCCAGATTCTGTTCTCTTGGGTGCTGTGGCTCAGCTGTATATACTAATGTTGCTTGGGGTTTCACTGTTTCCACCCTTCCTACTGTTCTGGTAAATTTGATTTCCCACTGCAACACATAAAGAGCAACAATACATGCTCCAAGGCATCATCTCACAACTCTTTGTCCTCAGCCATGAGAAAAAGTCCCTTTTAAATGCACTTCGCTTGCATTCATCTGGCTTCTGTTCTTATTTATATTATTTAATATTTTCATTGCATTTTTCTACAATTCTTCGCCGAAGACCTTAGATAAACTACAGAACACTAAACAGAGTTGCAGTTACTTCCAAGGACAATAAAATCTAAGGGTCAAAGGAAGAAGAAAAGATTACTTTAAGGTAGACCTATAAAATCTTGTTCATTTCAGGGGCAGCGCGGGAGTCTGTGGTACAGATGTCTGCCTAACAGCTGGTTGCCATGTCCTACAAACACTTTTCCTGCTGAAAGCATGTTGGAAGGCATTTTAAGGGCAGTGGTGGTTAAGAAGAGTCAGCCCAACAGGGAGCTTGGAAAGATGACTGGAGTCCTGAATGCAGAATAATTCCCAAAGGATCCTTTTCTGTTTCACATGAATTAGTATTCTTCGGAATGTCATTGTGCTTTACACCAAATAAGAGTATCTTATGTGTGTGTGGTGTTCTACACTTTTCACTGGTTCGTTCCTAAGAGGGTCCTCCCTGTCCCTCTCCACTTGTTTGCTCAGGGGCAAGAAGCTGGAATTACATATCCCTTATGCTCATCAGTTGACAGAACACATTGCCTGCACCTCTTGCTGGTTTACCTATGGAGCAGGGAGTACAAAACAAGCATAGCGTCAGGCAGGGCTTGAGAGGAATATCGCCTTCTTTATAGCCATGGCCAACTTACTTATTGTGATGAAAAACAATAATAATGCTAAAAATGAAACAGACAGTGCAGTGCTGACAACTTTGTTCCTTGGAAAGAGGTAAAGGATTTTAAAACATTCAGGATTATTTTCCAAAGTGATCACTTTGCCCATAACAAAAACATGGCAACTGCGGTGGTAGCACATGAGAGCTGGGGAATTAACAGCTCACCACCTCATTCCAGTGTCTGAAAGGGTCGTATAACCATCCGATCCCATTTCAGCAAATCATCTTCCACGCAAACCTTGTGTCTATTTGTTGTTACTTTCTTAGCAGCAGAAGAGATGCTTTTGAATGTGCACATCTGCCCCCCCTAATCTTTTTCGAAGGCTTTAAGGTTTATACCCGACACCTTCTCTGCATGAAGGCCCTTTCTTCAGACAACTCAAGAATACTTTGCAAATATTTTTATTGTAATTCCGATGGCCACAGCATAGGGAGCATTCAGAAGGACACAGTTCACTGGACTGGAGCAATGGGGAGGGAGGAATTCAGCCCCCCGCATGCTTCACCAGGCTGTGCTCTGCCAAGCTTTCTTATGCCTTGCCTCTTTGGAACTGCCCTGCACTGGTGAGTAAAAAGAAACCTGCAGCCACATTATGGAGGCCAGGAACACGGAAGTACAGTGCAAGCAGCACTTGTCACCATGAATAAACAGTGAAATGTGGCTTTTTTTTTAAAGTTGCTAATTCCACCTGGCATTTCTGAGCCCAGCATTGGAAGCATCCATCTTGTTAAAAAGTGATGTCATTTGTGACACTGGTAGTATTAGAAGAGACTGCAAATGAATTTTCAACCTGCTTTAATAATGATTTAACAACCAGGAAAGTAATCAATATTTTAGGGATAAATTTTCCACTGTGCCTTTAGCAGACTCCATTTTTTGCCCATACAGAACCATGTCTACAGATCTGCTGGTGAAAATACATGTGTGCATGTGTCAAAAATGTACATGGGAAATATTACACCTGCAACATTTACAGCCCAGCACTGACTTTATATTGTGAATTTATAAAGTGAATTAAAAATCCCTTGGCCTTTACCCAGTCTCTGATAAAATCAATCCCACCTATCTTTCTGATGAAACTACAAAATAAATATTGTCTCTGTTTTGTCTCAGATATTTTTGTGTTTAAAAACAACCAAAAAAACTGGAGAGTTTTTGATATAGCGCAAAATCTAGTATAAGGCACAAAAATGTCACTTACTGATAGACTTGGATGACATTTGGATTTCACATCCTGGTCACAAAATGAGATTATGGCATTCTAAAGTGCTTGGGAAATTGATGTGCGGATGCATTTTTTTAAAAAGTAGATGATCCAAACTAATCGGTTCACAAAATAAAAAAAAAATAAAAAGGAAAGAAGTTCAGTTTTCTTCATTTTTAATGCTGATTCATTCCATAGCTATGCCACTTAAAACAAAGACTTTGAAATGGCTTTGAGGTTTTGTTTGTTTGCTTGTTTTTTCTGAGTGAATTGTTCCTATGCAATTTCACTCCTACATAAGAAATATTCCTATAAGACTATTTAATCATACAGAAAATTCCTGAAAAGGTAAGTGTGGAATTTATGTCCTCCTTTCTTGTGAGAAATAGACTAGTATTTTCTGGAGTAAGTAATAATTAGATTAGTTAGTGTCTTAAATTAATCTATTTTTTTAACTGAATAGTGTTCTGAACGTTTTAAACCTGAATCGCTCAAAATCACTACTCCCTTAAAAAATCTTGGTCCTGCAGCAAAATTCTATGTATGACCTCATTTCCCTGAGGTTCTTTGTAATATATCACCAAGCTAGGTGACTTGACTTTATGTTCCAAAATACTCACATTACTATTGATAGTAAGTCATACTAATCCTAATAGTAGCATAATGAACTTTGGTTGCTTTATGAGAAGCTTATAAGGAAGCTTAGATGATCTTTTAGATAATTAGAAAATAATTAGACAAATAATACCCAAAGGGTCAATTTCTAAGGGGTTTGTTTCATGTATGTTCATTAAGTCACATTCCCACTTTGAAGTTAATGGGAGTCTCTTTACCTACAGCGCTGTAGGGTTTGACCCAAGATTGTGGACACCACAATATAGATGAATAATTTTGCCAGTTTCTCACCAATAAAATCCTTGGGGATATTTGGCCAGCGAATGACTCCTAATGGTAATGTTAAAAATCTTGTTTATGTCTAGTGAGAAAAACAGCTACATTTTCATTTTAGAGCATATGGGATAAACACACCTTTGGAAACTGATGCTCAGCTCACCTGGAGCTGGATTAGGGACTATTTTTAGTGGCAAGGCAATTGGATTATACTATGCAGGAGCTGCTCTGAACTTCAAAACTTGATGTCATATACAATTTTACAAGTGTAAAAAGAACAAAACGACCTTTCATTTTTGTTTTTCTTCACAGCCTTCCAATGTGGAGATGGACCAGATGTCATAAAACACAAGGGTGCGTTGACAGGATGTGTGTTGTGATGGATGGGTTTATGGCATGGAGACTGGGAGGACAGGGAAGGGGTGGTAGAGCTGCTGGGGAGCTGCTGGAGTCCCCACCTTGGGATGCTGGGCAGAAAGCATGGTCCAGACTGCAAGCTGCAGGTGGGCACTGCTGGGCCAGGCACAGTGGAAAGTATCACGAGTGACAAGAAAGGGATGTGAGCTGTGGGTGCACCTCCCCGTAGCTGTGTGGTGATCATCTTTGTGAGGAGATTAGGTGAGGGGAAAAGGGGGTTCCTCACCTATGGAACAGAAATCAGGTGGAGCAGCACCTCTAGAAAGTAGCAGAAATTATTAGAGACATGGTGTACAGCTGTGGATAGAGCACAGCATGAAATGGAATCAAACTGCAAGTGACAACAAGTGAAAATTGGGAAATCCTGACATTGGGATTTTGCTTAAATGATATGATACAGTAAAAGCTATCTCAGTTGGGGGATCTGAGATGGAAGTTGACAGTAAGTGTCCCAGAATGCTAAACATTTCCTTTCCTCTGGTCTTTACTCTAAATTTATCTTAGATCTGATTTAAAACCAGAACAGCACGGAAAGGAATATCTTTTTTCTGACTCCCTCTCACTAATCCTCAGAAAATAACAGCTATGACCCTACAGTCATTCAAGATATTACTGACTTGGAGAATTTATGTGTCCATATAACTTTGTGTGTGTGCATGTGTGTGAGCAGGTATGTGAGACAGTCTATACTCACATCTCTAGTACAAAACACCAGCCTGATATTTCTAAGCTGACAAATTTCAAAAATCTGTGAAGTAGAGAAAATATTTCGTTGTCCATGGTACAGAGAGAACCTTTTGGGAAGTAGAAAGGTTTCAGCAGGATGTCACAGGTATGAAGACAGATGTTTCAGCTGTCCTTCTGAGCCTGTTTCCAGGTACTTAAGTGTACTCTTGTACTGCTTGTACTCTGGCAAAAAAAAGCCTTCAGAACTTGAAGCAGGCAATGGTGCTTGCAGCTGCTGGGAGGTACAAATAGTCTGTGGGGCAGGGTGCATCATGGTGTCTATTTCTCCTACCACTCAGGCTCAGCAGCCAAGCCATCCATGCTTGGATACGAGATGACTTGGGAACCCTTGGTGTGTTGTCATGCTTGGGAAGTTCCAGCTTCCCACTGAACTGGAGAGCAATGGCAGGCCTAAGTTGTTGCCCCCTGTGAGCTATTCAAGCCACAGACAAAAAGGGAATGAAAATAAATCTTGGCTCTCCACACTGGGCTGGTGGGATTGTCCAGGCAACTTAACACTGGGGTATGATGTTAAAGTCAGCTGGCAATGGTGGAGTCTTATTCATCCCCTGAAGAGCCCTGAAAAAAGTTATATTGAAATAAACCTGACCAGAACATATACCAAAGAAGGTTTCCATTGGAACACATTATTTTCATGACTTGATATCTTCCTACAGAAAATATCCCAGTGGTCTTCCCTAGCTTTCCTACTTTATTTTCTGACTGTGTGAACCCAGAGCCTCCCAAAGCTACCCATATGCCCATGTTCCCTCAGTCTACCAAACAAAACATCTGCAAAGCACTTGGCTAAACCAGAATTTTTTCTAAAAATTCTTTTCTGTAATAAATGAAACTACCCAATCCCACATCCCAGCAAGCACCCTAGTTCAGAAATTTTCATTTTTATTTGGAATAAGAAATATTTTAAATACGTAAGCATCCCTGCAAGACTCCATTGCCAACTTGGAGGCAAACAAGGATATTTCAGATGCCACTATTCTTAATATTTCTATCATGTATGTGTCCTAGAAAGGAGGAGGAGTGGGTATGAAGAGGAGTATCACGTCACACAGATCTAGGGGTTCACTGAAGGGCAGAGAACACTGCAGAGAGGAGACAACCACAGGACTATACATACACCATTAGTTGCAGGCTGCAAGGTTCATGATGGGTTCCTCTCATCTGGTTTTGTGGAAGGTGTGCTCAGCCTTCAAAAGCCTGAAAAGTACAGGAACAAGGGATGACAAATGGTTTAATGATTACAGGACAGTACACCACATCACATGTTCTTGGTCCCTGGCCTGACCCAACTCCTGACCTGTTACATGACTGTAAGCAAATTCTTTTACTGTTCCAGTCCAAATCCTCCAGTCTGCATCCAGGCAAAACAGTCACTTCAGTGAAATTCTCTCTTGCTGAATGTTTTATGGGTAACCACAATAAAACTGTTTCCTTCATCTTGCCCACAGCAAGTTCTTCTGGTACCATAGTCCCCTGAAGGACAAGGCTAAATGTGGCACAATTTGGTGACAGGCTGTGATCAAAATCAAATCTACGACCAGTGTATAGCAGTGGTGACCCACTTTCACTCTCTATTTCCTCCTCTCCTCTATGGTTCTCAAAAATGACTTGCCTCTAGCGTTGTCACTTCTTTAACTCCCAGCCTAGAAGATCTGCTGTGCCAGAGCACCCCATGACTCAGAGAGATCCAAAAAGCCTGAGCTTAGCAGCATGCCTACTGAACTGAGACAAATAAGATGAGCAGGTCAGTCTGACGAGCTAATCAGAACTCTCCTCTAGGAAAGATTATGCTTCCAGGACATACTCCACATATTGCAGAAAGCATGTGGAATAGAGCCAAGGCAGAGATACTAACTCCAGCATAACCCATGTTTCCTCAGTCTTGCACATCCTCAAGGACAGTTTGTCTTTTGATCTGATGCTGCAAACCTTTAGAAGTATAAAATCTCTTCTCTTTCTTCTCAGTGTGAGAATGTTTCTTATCCCATCATTTTCTCTGGTACCAACACAGAGGATTCTGCAGCTGCTAAAAAATATCTTCCAAGTGTCCAAGACAACGTAGGTACAAGACAGGCCCTCTGATATTCCTCACATCTCCATGTGAGCCCTTAAGGCCTGTATTTGTGACCCTAGTGAGTCTTGGAAGGTTACTTAGCTATGGTAATAGAACTGAAGTTATTACTTCTCTGTCTCAGGCAGGAAGAGCACATGCTGTGATAGAAGAGCTGCAAACAGTACCTATTGAGTCTATACAGCTTCACAAACGTAATTTCAACTTCAATTCCAGTAACATTGCTTAGACAAACATCCTCATGTCTGAAACTCATCGTTCCTCTACTTCTTTTTTTTCTTAATCACTGTATGGCACATTTCTCAGTCTTGAAAGCACAAGATTGCTGTCAAAAGAACAAATAAACTGCTGATTTACATTCCCATATTTTCTAATTTGAGCTCCTCTTACCTAAACAACTATACCAACACATACTGTTCGTCAGTAGTTTTGTTCAAGTATAAAAAATACAGCATATTGGCTATATGGTGCTCTGGGACTGACCCTCTGCTCAGATCCAGCAGCAGTCATATCCATTCCATGCATGGTTTGGCCTTGTGTGGCTTTGGGAAAATGGCAGATAACTGATGAATAGCAGGCCCCCTCTGCCATGGTGCACACTGATCCACGTACTGCTGGCTAACACATTTGAGAACCCCTTTGTAAACCAAAAATTACAATGGCCTTCTAAGAAGAGCCATTAAATGACATAGCAAGATCTTGTTTTGCTTTGCTTTCCTTATGTTTTGCTTAGAAGAATTAGTGTTAAGTCTTCATTTCAGAATTTTGAAGATTGCTATTTTGCTTTGGGCCACAAGTGAAACAGCCATTTTCAGTTCCACTCTTCTTTATAATTGTTGCATTGAACAGGAATAGTAAGACTGCAGAGTGATACACAGATGCTAAGAGGAGATCTGCAAGAAAAATAAGGCTGTTTTTATCTACAATATGCCTTTTTAAAAAGACTCACCTATCACTGTTCTTAGGTTGTTGTAGCACCAAATTCACATGCAGGTCTAACACTGAAAATAAATAAACCAGTGGCTTGTGTGTGCGTGTGGTGTGTATAGTACAGCAGATACTGGGGCAGAACGTCAGCTGGTGTAAATCAGCCTAGGTCCATTGACTTTAATGGAAACTTGCCAACTTATCCCAGCTGAGAATCTGATTATTGTTTTGAAAGTTCTTGCATTAAAGATAAGCATTCACACTCTGCTCTGTTACAGTGGTGTAAGTGGGAGTCACTTCACTGAAGACTCTGCAGTTTTGCCAGGCATACCTTACCTGGAGAGCAGAATTCATTTTGAGATTTTAATGACGGTTAAACCAGTTTTTACCTCTACTACATTTCAACTCTCCCCTTTTCTTTAAGAAAAAAAAAAGTAAATGGGAAGAAATATCAGTCTGTCATGGAAATTCTCAGCTAAATCTTTTTTCTCTGACTCTCATTCCCTGGCTTTGTGCAAATAGTTTATTTGATTTGACACCTACTGCACAAAAGGTTGCCCCTTCTGTTCTATCAAAGCTGGTATCAAGAAAAGAGAATGAAAAATCGCACAGCTGGTAATACAGAGAACCCAAAAATATACAAAGACGTACCAGAGGGAATAGTCATCAACATAAAGTGAACAAGCACCCAGACTATTGATTACATGCTGCTCACAGAACACTAGGCATTTCTGCCAACTTCTTTCCACTCTTATGCTGAGCTACAGACAGCATGTTGTACTTTGCATCATCAGTTTTGATGAATAATGCACTGATAAACACTGCAGCCAATATTCTGGAGGAGCTGAGAAGCCAGATGTCATCTGGACCTCCAATAGTTTTAACCCTGGGTCTCTGACAGACACTGAAATAAACACTAGACATGCACTGCAGAATGGGCGATGCCCAAATATTAGGTTAGGTACAATATTACACTGACAGGCATATGAAAAATGAAGGGACACTGTAATTCTTTCACAAATAGCTTCCCAAGGTACTGAGACAGTGAGAAGGCAGCACCCTGGTGTGAGCTGCTCACTGGAAACACCTGCCAGGTGCAGCATCCCTGGGTAAGTCAGGGTGCCTGGACAATAGGAATGCCATTAGCTGTGTCAGCTTGGCCCTGTGAGCTGCTGCTGGCTCCATTTTGAAGGGACTGGGTGGAGGGCTCGGCAGACTCAGCCCCTTGAGGAAGTAGGCTCCGTGTTTGGAAGCATCATGAGTTTCTCCCATGGCTGTGGGCTGGATGTGTTAGGATGGCAATCAGCTGGGTGTCTTAGTGACACACCAGAGCTCTTCTGCTCACAGGCAGCAACACATAGAAAGAGTTCTCAGCCCTTAAGCCTTATTTGGTATATATTTTACCTGTACCCTCACCATGAGTCTCGACTGTTTTAAGCAACTTCTGGGCCCCCTCAGTCCCCCCACTGATAAGGTCAGTGCTCAGGGGACTTTGAGAGCTGTGCAGGTTTCATTTCAATAAGTCTCAGCAGCATCAGGTTCCCTTTAAAATCTCACACAGTTTAGCAATGTCATCACTGAGATTATGCAGTTTTGAAAGTAAACTATTCTTCCCACTCATCTCAATAATCGAAGATCTCAGCATGCCATGTAAAGAGTAAAACTTACTTTTTTAAAATAAATTATGGGAGAGGTTCTCTCTTATCCAGAATTACAGTGTGAAGGGCTCATTGCTAACTGGAAATTCTGTTTAAGAAAGATCTGCTTATATAAAAAGCCAAATTAGGCTCTCAAAGGCTGAGTGTATGCCTAAGCAACGGAAGAGTGGTTTCTCTCTGCTGGCACTGCAACACTGTTAGGGTCAGGAAGCCCCCTCATGGTATGCTCACCAGGAGGAGGGTTGTATTATTTGAAACATCCTAAATGTTCTGTTTTATTTTACCACCAGAATTTTCCAAGAAAAGCTGCATGTAGAAAAGAAAATATGGGAGTGTTTTCCCTCTGTTTATGTTCACCAACTTCTTTTATACTTGAGTAACCACAGTTGGCAAATAGTCTAAGAGATGCCCGATTCCCACATTGAGGGGAAATCCAAAAATAGGTAATGTGCTCCTTACAATGCTAGTTTTTTTCCATTCATTTGCCAAATAACTGACAAATGTGAAGCATGAATAAGGACCTCTTAAAAGTATGAAACAATCCTAGAAGAAAACTGGCATGCACCTGTGAAGTGGTTAAGACAAAGCAGTAGATCAGGAAATGCTTACATAGATAAGGGGTAAGCTGTAAAAAGGCAGAGGCAGTGACTATAGTGGAATTTCAATTATACTGACATTGATGGGCATAACAGTAGTGGAGTCATTAAGGATGGATGCATGTTTCTGAGTGCAGTACCAAACCAGTTTTTTTCGGTTTGAGGAGCAATCAACAAGACCAGGGGCTATTTTGGACTTAGTCCAAGGAAATGAGACTAGGTGAAATGAATAATATAGAAGATAATAAACCCTTAGGGCTAGGTTATAATATAATCACACTGGAAGCACTTCTGAAAATATTTGTGAATGGTTATAAAAGTACAATAATTTTGAGGATGGAATGAGTTGAAGAAAGTTGATTGGAATCAACTGTTTGTAGACAATAATGGAAAAGCATGCAGTATTTAAGAAATAGATAGACTGCTATTTCTGTTCAGTTTATTAGAATCAAAGTAAAAATGAAAGCAAAAACAAGCTAATGTGGCCTCAAAAATGTAATAAAGGTATCAAAATGCTTTCTTTATTTAAAAGGCCAGGCATCCTTGAAAAATGGGAAGGTTTGGCAGTTTTAAAATGAATGAGAACAACATTGAGAGAATACCAACAATGAATAACATCCATTAAATATTTCAATCAAGACTGAAGCCAAGTTGTTCAAGTGTATGCATGCAATGTAAATGGTAAAAAAGAAGAAGAAAAAAGGAAAGATGATAATGAAACATGGAGCACTCATTCATATCTATTTCCACAAATAAAAGGACCAATGCTCAGGTTGTCATTCTGAGAGCAGTTCCTGTGGCTGCAGCAGAGTGAGGACAGGAGTTAGGGCTATTCACGGAGTGTACCCTTAAGGAAGCTGCTGACAGTGGGAAACCAGGATAATAACTTTCATACAGAAGGGTCTGATCCCACTCTTGTGGTGCTCAGGACCACTTAGAAGAGGCTACATAAGAGCTAGGGTGGGGTCTACCCTGGCAACGTGGTGGCTATTCTCACTTGCTATGATAACATGCAAGATTCAAGAAGTATATTTTGATCCATATAAATTCCTCCAAACTGTTAAATGGTCAGAGATGTGATTCAAGTACATGTATTTAATTTCACAGAGATGCAGTTGGGTACTCTGCCTCTTCTTGTATAGCTGCTGCATCCAGCTGATGGTGGTGTAACCTCTCCCAGTAAGCTAACCCAGTCCTTCCTGGTATACCTACATTTTCAACTACCATTTCTGAGTAAACTCTCTATCTTCTCCTGAACATCACAGTTTTTCACACCAGAGAGGTCCCTTTCCACTCTGGTCAACTAGTGATGGGAGGGCAAGAGTCATCTAGCTAACTATTACCCTGGAAAGGAACTGGAAGACACTGCCTGATAAGAGTCCCAGCAGAGCAATGGACAGATGCTTGTGAAAACAAGAGGCTGTGTGGTGAGTAAAGGGGAATGTGCTGAGGGAGGTGCTTTGCCTCTTCCCGAGGAGAAACAGGATGCCCTTGGTAAGAGCATGCTGCAGTCAGCAGAGAGACTGGCCAGGCAGAGCCCAGTCTGGTCATGCCTGGCTAAGCAGCACTTCGTGCCCCTGTAGGGATGTGTTGTTCAGCTGGCAGCATCTCCTGCTGCTGTACACAGCCCGTGACGGGGACTGCTGCTTCTCCCAGAGAAGGAGGTGCCAGAGCCTTCCTTCTTCCTTCCTCACAGTCACGTATTTCTCAGCCCACATCACCAACCAGACACACCATGAAGCTGAACTCCAACCTTCTCCAGGATCCAGAAAGGCTGGAATTACTTATTTCAGTTCAACCTTGCAAAGTGTAGAGCTCGAGATGTCAGGATGCTTTTTATATCCCAGATTTCAAAGCAGGCCTCATGGATAGCACCTAAGCTTCAAGGCAACTCTTCCAATTTTCCAGTGTGCTTAAGCTGAGGACAAAATGGTGACTTTTCTTCTGCTACACCGATGACTATCAAACAGCCTCAGAATTTAGAAAAGGACCAATTTAATTGTGTTTTTCTTTTTCTTCAGCTGCAAATTTTGTACTCCATGCTCTCCAGGTAGCTTCAAAATATAAGACTGTCATGCTGCCTCAAAGATAAAGATGAAAACCGTTGATTTTGTCCAGTTACATGTAGGGGAAATGAATCCAGCCCAAATTAGGCTTACAAAGTCCCCATATAGATGGGGACCTTTCAGTTTTGTGGTGGGGTGTGAAAAGTGTCCAGATATGAGTAAAGATCAATCCTTTGTGTGACATCCTTCACCCATCTCCTTGAAGACAGAGGATGGCACCAAGTGAAACTAGAGTCTATTGCAAGAATACTCTCACCCTCAAACCCTTTGGCACCTACCAAGAATTAAGCATCCCCCATCTTTCCCTACAACCTCCTCTCTCTGCAGCTGCTGCACCACTGATTCAAATGCCCCACAGGAGCTTGCAGGACCCCTATTAGTCTCTACTGTACACTGGCCTGAGAAGATGCTTCACACTGTGCTCACAAAACCCACAAAATTCAGTGGAAATTTCAACCTCGTGATAATGATCCAAATTTCCATGAGCCCATAAAGCACTCTAAAAAATTAGCAAGGAGATCGCAAGATCATGCATACCTGTGCAGAATTACTTGTCACCTATGCAGGGAAGCAGAGAGGAGGATGTAAAAGGAAGAAGCAAGTACAACAGCAGGGCTACCTCTTTCTCTCTAGAAAATGCAGAACTAGGTAAGTGTAAACAACTGTTCCCAAAGAAAATGGGTACTTTTTTTTCAAAATAAAATCTGGAGAAAACAAGACTGACAGTGATCCGTAAAACCCTGGAAAGCTCAAATCAGGATGTCCTCCTTTTCTCACAGCATTTGTATAAATGGGGAACAAAGAAAGGTTGCATAAGTGCAGAAACCAGAGAGAATTTTTATTTTAGATTTTTAAAATTCTACCTCACAGCCTGGCCACAAAGAAGAGCAAGCCCTAGCCTTTGTGGCAGTAGAACCTGCCGCATATTTGCCCTGGGTAATGAGCTCAGAGGAGGAGATTTGAAAGAAGACTTTGCATTGTTCGAGGAGGCTCTGGAGCAGAGGGAGGGTGGAATTCCATCTGTTCACTTGCGTGCGGTTCAGTGAGCTGCTTCACTTTTAATGGTTCACTAGGCTGTGACACTTAGCAGAAATTACGGTAAATGTTTTTTAAAACCTTTACATTATCATTTAAGAAGCTGCATGACAAGATCACTGAAAAGCTAACCCTTTGATCTCTGTCTCTTGTGAGGTTTTTTTGTCTGATAATGGAGACAATGTACCATGTGACATTGAGGCTGGAAAATATGTTGGTGTGCATATGTTCACTTTGTCCCCTGTCTTAATGGCATTCTCTATGGGCTTTTTTCCACAGGATCACAACAAAAAAAAAAAAGATTGTTGCTCTTAAAATCTATAGTCACCTCGGCAGTTCCCATATAGCTCTTTGCACGTTTGGAGAGCTGACAAACAGCTCACACTCCAGCTCAGATAGGAAGTACCCTGTTACTGATCAGGTGGAATTCCACTTTGCCTGCTTGAGTGACTCTGTGAACAATGTAAACCATTAAGTAAGTCTTTGCAATGGGGCAGAAAGGTGATGGGGGAAGGGAGCTCTCTGTTTGGTGCTTGTTCAATGCGATATCACAGGAGGACGGTTTATTTTTCATAAACCTTAGAAGAAGACCAAGTGGTAGTCAACAAGTTCAGTTTGACTTGAACAGCAGGACAGGAAATCATGGTAAATTCTTGTACGCTTTGATGTTTAATCAGAATTTAGGACAATTTTTTTTTCTCCTTACATTTTCTCCTTTCAATCACAGTTTTCACCACTTTATTGGTCTTTTCCATTTGGAGAAAAATCTGTGGAGTATCTGGTAGACTTGGAGCAACCATTTGGATGTCTTCACTGCTGTAGAAATTGGCAAGAAGGACCAAGAGAAAATCTTTATTGTTTTGCAGAAAAGGGAAACACAAACAAATGAAGTCAGGCTCCCCACGGATACATGACTCACAAAACTCTCTACTGCCTTTGCTCTAGGCAGAGGAAAAGGTTTACAGCTTCTTTAGATGGACAACATTTCCATCAACTACACTGCACAGGAGGCATGTCTCAAAAACAGGCAGCCTGAAAAACAAATGTAGGCTACAAATTCCAGAACTTAGAGATCATTCTTACCTTTTTAGACCTTCAAGAATTGAACACTAAGGACTCTTTTGGTGCTGGGGACAACTACATGCAGATTCAGAAACACTGTTTTCCTTTTATCAGCCATGCCTGACCCAGGCCATGAGCACAAGTTCACAGCATGAGTTCAAGCCTTCTACTACATGAAGATATTCCATTGGAAATAGATATCTCAAAGTTATAGATTCTGAACTGGCACTGCCTTCATTGTGCTCACATTTTACCAAAGAGCATGCACACTTTACAAATAGGATTTTGGCCATCACAAGGGTAAATTCTACAGTAAAATAAAGTTAAATAGAGTGCTTGCTACAGCTCTGCTACTGTGTTGGTTCTCTTGATGAAAAATGTTCATTTTTCTCCTACAAGATGGAATCTTCCTGAAGAGCAAGAGCATGCTCAGACCATTAATGAGAAGCCTGATAACTACTTACTCAGAAGAGATAGAGAGTGAAAGGTCACTGGAGGAGAAAGAGAAGGAGAAGGAGAAGGAGAAGG
>NW_021939396.1:42884863-42889724 GCF_001715985.3 Manacus vitellinus
AAGGAGAAGGAGAAGGAGAAGGAGAAGGAGAAGGAGAAGGAGAAGGAGAAGGAGAAGGAAGCAAGAACTGTAGCTGAATTTCAGGTGGAAGAATATGATACTTTGGATAAGCCAGTAGTAATCAAAAGGAAGGAAGTACCTGGACTGGTTGGGATTCCAGTAGTGAGTAGTTTCATATTTCTACTCATATTCATACTCATCAGCACCTCTAGCTGCTGATTTGAGTAAGGCACTACTGACCTTAAGAATTTGCCTGACTGACATCTAAACCAGCACAGATAAATTAAACAGAAGCAAGCAGCTAATTGTTGGCACTAGAGGTCTGTTTTGCATTGCTCACTGCAATGTACCGTGCTTTGCCCATGATCCCAGATCACCCACAGAGCTCAGGAGCATCCAGGCTGGAGAAGCCCTCACAAAGCTTTGCCCATAAGTTGGTTGCCTCTGGCTTTTTCTGTCTTGTCTCAAACAGGCACAGAGATAACAAGATGCCCCTGTCTACCTGCCCTCAACTCTGGTGAAATCTAAGTTCAGATATTTATTTTCAAGTGGTCAACAAATTTTTTTTTCTTCCTCTCTTGAGGATTTGCAAAAGCACATTTGAACTCCAGTGTTCACTGCTGGTGCAGTTGCCAGGGAATGCTTTATGTTACAGGGACATGTTATCTCTTAACCTAAACATGGAATTCCTCCTGTAGAAATATCCCTCTCTCATGAAGTTGGAAAAGCATGGCCAATATAGAGCAAATAAATCTATCTGCATGTGGACTTCGACTGGTATCAAACTGACTCATTTATTGCTACAACTCTTTGCTGGGAGAATTTTGTTCTGCTGTAGAGCTGCTAAGTCCCCCTTGAGTACTATTAGTGTTGCTGCTTTTTATGTCTCTCTCCATGACACTACTCAATGCAAGTTATAATTAACTCAGAGAAAGGAGAAGGGGATGGACTCTGTCTGTTTAGGAGGATATGGTTACAGATTGGGAAAAGATAATGCCAAATAACCTTTGTACTTTCTCCTATGTCCGGAACCTCGATTATTTTTAGACCTCACCTTTCTACTGAGGGGCAGCCAAAAGCCTGTTGTCAGCTGCAAACTACAGCAATCAAGACTGATTTTCAGAGCTGAGAGAGGACTTGAGTAACTTGACTTGTAAGACCTTTGTACTGGCCTTTTGCACAAGACTAGTTTTTAGCACTGGAGAAATATAGAAGCCACCCCTGGCTGAGATCCTAGTATCAAAGGTGAAAATGTGTCTGTTTTCCAGCAGCACTGGACAGTCTGGAGGAAAATGTATTGCTTAACTATTAAAGATTTAAACACCAAATGCAGGACCTATACTGACTCCCAGAGATCTCCATGTACGGGTATACACACACAAGCTGGAAGGCTACTATGCAGCTGAGGCATGCAAAGGCAGGCTGAGAGAGGGTAGCACAGGATTTCTGAAGGTGTATGCACTTCAACAGGAGCCTGGCAAGATTTATTGCATTTTCTGAAGTACTTAATTGTGGAAGAAGAAAAGGGTAGAAAAACTAGCAAACTAGTGATCATATGTGCTTTGGACTGGCAGCAAATAGTGAATGCTAATATGATCTTAGTGCTCAGTTCACAGAATCTTCAGAAGCTGACAAGAAAAAACAAAGCGTCCTTACTTACTATGACATCTCTCCTGCAAGTAAATACAGCCATAAGCAACTTTATATAGCTGAGTAAACCTACTGAGTTTCGAAAGGACCACTTTCATGTGCACATTACTCACATGGGTCTCAGTAATGCATGCTCACAGTCTAAACAGTTGATACTTTTGAACTATTCAAAAAAGTTTCTGAACCAAGAAGCCAATTGAATAACTAGTGTGCTATTTTGATCTGCATTCTAATTTGAAAACTCATCATTATTTACATGATAAATATAAACGGTGCATTTGGAGTTGTTATAGTCCATCATGTAAATCCGTATTTAAGCATTATGAAAAAGAGGATTTGTGACTCAGTAGATCATATTAGCTGTAGAGCAGTTATTCCCGTTGATCAAATCTATTTTCTTACTGCCCAATGTGCATCAAGTCCATGTGATAAAAAATCCTTATGACATATTTACTGCTGTGTGAAATGATGTGGTCATTTTTAATTTCCTTGAATTTTTCCTATAATATTCTAAGCAGCTTGGCATTCTCTGAGGAGAACAGCAGTCTTACTCTAGATGGCCCTACTTGATGACCATGAGCGATGAACTTCCACAGGTTTAACAAAGATTCCCAGAAATATTTTCCCCCTCACTCAGTGGTGCCTGTGATGTTCTGTGAGCATGTCCTCCTCACAAAAACAACATGCCAATGCTTAGTTATTAAAACGGAGATTATCTTTCCAAGCCCCAATGGTTGTTGCTGTCAGCCAAAGTTAGTAAAAGACCCCCAAGAAAACCTGTTTCCGTCTAGGGGAGGACAGCAAACACTGGGGTCCATGCCATGCATCCCTGGGAATTTTGACCTTCCTGAGTGAAATCTGACGCAGTGTGAAGCTGGAACATGAGTCAGAGAGTTTTGAAGGAAGAAGGAAAAGGTAAGACGAAATGGTAAAATAAGGGCAACATTCCGCCTAGCAGATGTCAGGTATTCCTACAGTCTTTTTACCTCTGTTTAAATGTT
The DNA here is from genome assembly GCF_001715985.3 of Manacus vitellinus. Taxonomy (NCBI): domain Eukaryota; kingdom Metazoa; phylum Chordata; class Aves; order Passeriformes; family Pipridae; genus Manacus; species Manacus vitellinus. The sequence continues at coordinate 42,887,515 of NW_021939396.1, forward strand.
TGAATCAATGCTCTCAGTTTAATAAACGAAACAGATGCAAAATCTGCGGCTAACTGCTAGGAGTGAATGTCAAGGCACAACAAGCAATCTTCCATGTCCCCTGGGACTGTGTTTTTTGGCCCAGGATGGGAAACTTGTTGTTAAAATTGTTCCCAGATTATACCCCACTGGCCCTGATTACCTTGATGTTGGGGAAATGTCTCCAGGGACGTAAATTGCCTAGAATCATTTGCAACAGCTGCCAGCAACAGCAATTCTATGTTATTACAAAAGCAATCTCCCTTCCTGGGAATTTGATTTGCAAAAATAGAAGAATTAATAGAAATAGAAAGAAAGGTTTTAAAATAAGATCGGTTTCCAAAAACCAGGCACCCTTTTTGACACAAGTATCCCTTATGCTCTCAAATGGGAATAATTATAGAAGTGACTGTCACAAGATGGTACCTGCTTATGAAAAATAAATCTCTACCTTGAATTTAGGCAGGCTCAAGTCAATATTTCTTGCAGAAGAAATCTCTCCTTTAAGCTCAGTATATTTTCTGGAACAATGGATATTGAATTGTGTCTGTTAATATAATCACTTGACATCTACCATTTTGTATATTTCGTGTTCCAGTGAAACCTTCTCTGTATTGCTAATGAAATAATTTTTTTATGTTCTCAATAATCATTATTCTCTTTAATGAAAAGTTAGGGCAGATCTTTTGGTCCTTACATGTGGGAATAATTTCTATCCTCACATTGCTTTCTTGAGTAACTTAAGCTGACTTGAGTGAATTAAAGTTTTGTAGGGATGGCTTGTTCATAACTTAAGTGCTAATTGACATCTATTTCAGAACATGACATTCTGGAATAAACCCTACTTCAAGACATTAATACAATTACAGTTTTTATAACAATTAGTATAATTATGTTTTGGATAATAACTAATAAGTCATTGAAATGGAATGTAAGGTAATGCCTCCTACCAGCTGCCTTTGAAAGTCTTCTCTCAAAGGCAGTGAGAAAGATTTGTCCTGAGTAAAACATCTCCCACAAATATGCTGAAATACAAGGAGACGCAGTACTTCTGCCTATTAATTTGGAGGCACAACTAATTCTAGCACTTGGAAATTCTGGAGTCGTAGTATCACAGACAAAACAAATTGTTTCATTTCAGTGCCTTTGCATCAGATAAAGAGTCAGGTCCGGATACAGTGGTCTGTATAACAAGTGATTAGATAGATAAAGTGAGCTGCTATTACTTTATTTCCTATCCCCTGGTCTGCCTCCACTTTAACACTCAGGTAACTGTCAGAAAGGGACCCAGCTATTACAGATGACAAGGGGTAAATGCCTTCATGTTGTCCTCCAAAGGTTAAGGTTTACCAACCTCAGTTGGAAGCCACAATCTCCAATAACCATTAATCCACTAAACTCCAGTATGAGTGAACATATTTACGGCTGCAGTCACTAAAGGGTGAAATAAAGATTAGTTTTTAGTTAGGAACGCAAAGCTTTTTAGATCAATACAGACCCACTGCTGAAATCAATCTAAAGTTTGGAATTTTTAAGTAAAGATTTACTGGGCTTCCTTGTACAGTTAATTTTCCAAAGGGAGAATAGTCTCAGCAATGTTACATAGTAATCAAATTGAGTAAACACTAGTCAGTTCATAAACTGACCTCAGTTATGCGCATAGCAAATGAGTGTACAGCCGTAAAAATACCCATAATGTAGATAGTAAACTTGCCAATAAACAGGTAAAGCCAAAATGCACATATAGACTAACATGATAAAATATTAGTAGCTACATTTGCCTATTTGAAAACATAAATAATCAATAGACATTAATAATGAAGTTGTTCATGCGTTTCTTTATTACTGTGCATATTAAGTGTTTCAATTACTTCTACTTAGTTTGATAGATAAATGTATATGTACATTTTATGCCTTGAAAAGAACATAGGAATACTCTTCAAAACAAAAGCTACTGTTTAGATGAAAGAACAAGTGGACTGGAAATACACAGCTTGTTATACCCCTCTGCTGTTCATGTTTGATGCATGTATACAATTTATTATGCAATTTCTTGAGATTTGACAAAGTAATTGTCTGGCAAACCATAGCTTTAATGATGATCTTTCTGCTTCATACAAAAGGTCTGAAGGTAGTGTAGGAAAATGACTTAATAGATCAGTGTCTATAAATGCTGTTAATGTGTACTATAT
>NW_021939396.1:42889804-42897191 GCF_001715985.3 Manacus vitellinus
ATTTGCATGGTAACTCAACTCATTTTCTGAGTTACCGCACAATATGTTGTGAGATTCCATGTGGTAAATTCATTTTTTGCCATCAGAGCTACTGCATGAAATCTTGTATGTTGAGCTGTAACTTCCAAAATAACGCGGGTCACTGCCCTAGCTTTAGTCTTGGTGTCTGTCACTGGGAGTACTTGACAGTGGACCAGGGGCTGTGAAAAAGCCTAGACTTTATAATAGTGGCATGGATGCTTAAAAAAGCCAGAATTACCATTGTTAATCCCGTTTTAAACAGCTTGTCGTTTGGCACTTAAAATCTGTTCATGTCTGAAACCAAAGTCAGGGAGCAATAAAAAAATTTCCTTTTAATCATATTTGTTTTAAATCAACAGGGCTATTATTGAAATAAGCAGCACAGAAATCCTAAAGTTTTATTATTTTTAACACTTTTGCAATCTTTTGTAACTAAAATATATCCAATTTGGGGAAAAAAAAAAGAAATCTCTCACAGAGGGATGTTCCTCATTTTGCCTGTCTCCCAGTTTTATCATTAGTAAAATACTAGTGGACCAAATTCACAGCTTGTGTGAGCAGTCACGAGGTCCACTAGGACTGCCCCTTTACATTAGCAAAGAACCTGTATCTGCTGGTGAGCTGTATTCAAATGAAGTTAAAATGGAAGCCTTTTTTCATTTTTTCCAGTGTTATTTCTCAACTCTAGAATATTTGGAAGGTTTATTTATATCTAGGTGCAAATTAATATGAGACATTGGGCAGACAGGAAGATGTTATCTTGTGAGCAATACATACCTGAAAATCACCCAGGCAACTTGAGCTAAAGAAAAAAAAAGATTAAATTCTCGTGACTGGCTCCATTTCATCTCCATTTTTTAGAATTAATGATATCTACCTTTACACCCACTTTTTTGCCTCCTATATAGAGCTCATGAATGAGTTTATTGATGATAGAGAAAACTAAAGTCTCCTCTTAATCCTTTGGTATAACAGAAATAGAGCTACCATTGATTTCCTCACTTTTCCCATTCAGCACTATGGAAATCTTTGAAAAGTTGGGAGGGAAAAACTTCCAGCTGTGAATGGCTGGCATATTCTTCATGCCAGAGCAGACCATAGATGATCTGCTTGTATTCCAAGGCAACGTCACTCAGAGGCAAATACAAGGATGTTTTGACTATGTGAATTAGATGCTGGGCTGAAAAAGCCAGTTCGTGACACACAGAGCCCTGCCAGCCTTTCAGTGATGACTTCTTTTTGGTTTCTACTGCCTCGACCAGATTTGAACCATGAAGCTGGACACAACTGCCCACTTTGCTGAGAAACAGAAACCTTTCAGCAAATGAAAGGGATTCTTTTCCTTCCACTGTACCTGTTACCAAACTTATATTGTCCTTGACTAAAAAAATGGTATTTTTACAATGTTGCACCAACCTGAGGTTGCTATTTTGCAGTTGGACCTGGTGGAGACAAGATAGAGGTCCTTGTTTATCTGGGTAGCTAGTTGGGTTAAATTGGAACCACTACTGTATTTCACCAAAATCACCCTCACCAAGCAGTGAGGGTCAACACCAGTTAGCGGAATAATGTTTGACCTTCATTGACTACATGAAGTTAAAGATTACCTGGTTTTAATCTCATGAAGCCCTGTCTCCATGTTTTGTGTTTGTGTTCTTTTCTCCTAGCAAATTAACTAACTTGAATTAGGAAGTTCTGACTTCTGACTTGGAAAAAGGGAAGAAGCAGCATATTGACTGTTTCACAATGGTGATAGGTCTGGTTACTGAGAAAGCAATGATACCTGATCTCCATAGAGACATCACCTTTTTCCCCTCTGCAGCAGAACAAGACTGTACTATTTAAGCACAGCCCTACTCTTCAAGCAGCCAGGTCAGAAGGAGCTCTGTGTTATCTGAGAAAGGTGGAGCAAAGCAAGGGGAAACCACAAATCTTAACTCAGATTTGCTTTGCTATTTTTATACATATGCCCCCAAAACAATGTTAATGAAAAAGTATCTTGGTAGTCAAAGTTAACACCACATTTTATTTTACATTGTTATTTCATCACAAGGGACTGGGCATTCAATGAGTCCTCTCTGTTACATTCAAAGGGAGGAGACAATTTTGGGGCAGTTCAAATGGAGCAGTATGAGAAAGAGTTCTGTCCCCAGAGCACTTTGATCTAATGGAGAACAAAACTCTTTGTCAGCAGCCTTTGTTGAAAGGGAATTAAAAAAAATTTTTGTAACTCCTCTCTCCCTTAAAAACTGATAGTGCTCTCTTGGGGCTTATGAGAGCCACATTAAACCTATGGATCATGTATTACTTCAGTACAAAGATGTACTGTGGCCACTGCCATCCAGCTAGTTCCTGTTGCTCTGAAGCTTTCCCTTTCCCCCAAAATGCTGCCTCAAGAAACCAAGCATCTGGGATGGAGCACTGTCCCACATGGGTATGGCTCCTTACTAAGCTTAACTGTGACTTTAGAGCAATCACAATGTCACTTGCCACCAATGTATCCTCCTTAGTTTTGCAACGAGTCTTGTGTGCACCAGGCTGGGAAAACTCAGCCAAACTGAATGGCAAATGCAGACACATGTCCCACATCAGAAAGGCATTCACCTTCAAGAGAGTACTTAAGAATATGGTTTAAGAAATGCTTAAATGCTTTCCTGAACAGAAATGGACTTAAGCACAAGAGAGTATCCCTTAATTAGGGGTACAGTGCAGACACAATCACTAAAGCTCGTATTATGTGCCTGAAAATCAAGTCCCAGAGCGTAAGCTTTTCCAAGTGATGGTTAGAGGGTTCCTCGTTGTAGCATGGTTCTGTACAGAAGGATTTGCTTAATCCACCTTGCTTTTAGATTGCAATTTCCCCAAGCTTAGCTGCTTCTTTTAACAGTTCTGAGTTCTGCCTCCCACCCGCCAAGCTATTTTAATAACTCTTTCAGAGGAAATACCTTATATTTTGATTTTTCAGAAGCTACAGGATTTCTACAAACTTTATCCATGTCATCTTGATTGCACAGCATTGCATTGAATGAGTTTTTTCTTTCTTTTTATGTAGTTTACTCTATTGCCTTTTGGGGGGATTGTGAGAGGAGGGAACAACTTGCTTTTTGGTGCTCTTAAGATCATTCATTTCGGGTCCTGTGTAGCAGCACACAGCCCACTCCCATGAGAGCTTTAGGTAAACAGGGCAAAAGTCTAAATACTTAATGGTATTACGACTCTTTGTTACAGTAAAATTTCTATTTCGCATACATCCAGTCACAGAAACAATATTCCACAATATTTCTGTGTATATAAATAAAACCAGTCTTTATTCCTGGAGGAATCTAAAAACATGAGGCAAGCATGGATTAACCAGGACACCACACAGGTAATCAGGATGCCTGTGACCCCTCTGGGGCCAGTTGTGCCAATCTCTACAGCCACATGGTTACGGCAGCCACTGGCTTCACAAGTGAAATAGTAAACATTCAAAAATACCCAGCTGGGGGTGGAGCTGGGCAGATGTGCTCAGCAGGCCAATGGACCACAAGCTGGGAGAGCCTTGGACTGCACTAATGAAAACCCTTTTTAGCATTTGTTAACTGAAGCACAGAAATATTAAATAATGCACCTGGGTCAAGGTTGTTACATCTATATTATTAGACTCAAGGTAACTTGATTCTCTCTCCTGTCCAGCTCCTTGCAATGCCTCGCATCGCCTTGCTTTCCAGGGAAAAGACCTCTTCAGAGAACAAGGCACTTATGAGCTTTGGGTGGTTCCCAGGCATTTACCCCAAAGTGTACAAGACAGTGTAGGTACAATCACTGTGTGCTGGTGGTGGGAATACAGATGTCCAGACTAGTGGGCCCTGGGTCTGATAACCACCATCCAGCCTCCCAGAATTTTCCATGCCTGCCCTGCCCCTACACTGACACTGACAGGCAATGGATGAAGTGAGTAGTTCATCTGTACACCTGGAACAGTGCAAGGTCTCCCTTCAGAAGTCTTCCACGTCAGAAACTTCAGAGTGGATTATACAAGAATGTTCAGTAAGAGTAGCAATGTTGTTGGTAACAGATCAACTGTTGCTCATCTATTTGTATAGCACTTGTACCTCAAAAGGGACCTACGTGCTTAGATCTGTCCAAACAACCAGCATGGCTTGTTGCCTAACAAAAATGATCCAGCCCATCTGTAGTCTTCACCTGTCTGGAAGGCCTCTCAGAAGAACTTTTCCTGTGGTGACAGATCCCATCCCCATCCAGGTGCCTCTGTTGAGTGCTAACATCTCCATTCTAGCATTTGAAATGCAACAGTGGCAGAAATGCAGACTGTTGAGGGAGTTCAGCAGGCCAGGTGACTTACACAAAAGGCAAATTCTGTGCCCCAGAGAGAGGAGCCAGCTGAAGCTGTTTCTGACAGCAATCTCAATGACAAAAGGACAAGTGTTCAGAATTGACACTCTGTTCTTAATAATAAAGATACTGTGCATGTAACTTAATTTCTGAGCTGTGCCAGGATACCAGTATGTATTGTAACAACAAAATCTTCAAATAATGCCCCATAAAACATAAGTTGTGCAGAAATATGTCTTGTATTATAAGCACAGATAATAAAGGTGTTCTAAATTTCTCTTTTTTATAGAAATAATCTTACTGAAAAGTATTTACCTTGCTTATTTACTTAGTTTGGTTTCTGGGATTTTAGTGACAATGGCTTATCCTGTCTTAATAAAAGCCTCTTCTGCATCAGGACCTCTTCCTTTAATTGTAAGATTTGATTTGGAGCTTGTGTGGTACTGACCTCCCTACTACAAGCCTCTGTAATCAGGCTTCAGTAAATTGAGGAATCTGCAGGGATGGAAAGAGCTGAGCTAAAGAAAGGCAAGGAAAGGCACATCATCTCCAAACCTCTGGCTTTGCAAAGATGAAAGCATGGGGCACTGCCTGCTGTTCTCTGGCAAGCTTGTTTAGGGATCAAGCCCTGTAGCTATGATAGGGAAGGCTTCAGAGTTGCTATGTATTCTGTGCCTCAGGGGAGATTCCAGTGGTTTCCCTGAAGTCTGTGATGGGTTTAGGTATATAAACTAGAGATGTGAAGTCTCTGCTTAAACCAAGTGTCAAGTACATCTAGTTTTACCTAAAGGAAAAAAAAAGAATAATTTTACATGGTGCAGGTCTGGGAGTAACCTCAGAAAGAAAGCAAGCACATGGAATTTTCTGGTGACAGCTGCCATCTGTAAGAGATGAATTTTAATTTTCTACTTTGAAATCAAGCAACTTAGTTAGAAACTTCGAAGTCTCCCTTCAAAATGTTCAAGCCCATTTAAAAAATACCATATCCAGTCCAATGTAATTCATAAGTGACTACAAATCATACACATAAGTGAAGACTGAACTTTATTTCAACTCGCATTAGTGTAGCAAAGTTAAATAAAAATTAACCAGGTCTTTTCACTAAAGAGAAAAACATACCAATATGCTAGTTCAAGAAACTTGCTACCCAGATGTATTTTGGCAGCTTACAATGGTATAAGTGTGTATGACATATCAGTCAGTGCAAATTGATACAAAACCCCATGGGGATTATTTACAGCCATTACAGCAGTAAAGTTCAGCAGCACAAGCGTGATATAAAAATTGTTCTTCCCATCTACTACAGTTGGGAGACAACTCGCATCACTGAAAACACCAGCTACTATCAAAATGGAGTCATCCTGTAATTCACGTTTCTCTTCACCTCAACAAGGTCAAAATCCATATGGCCAAAAGGGTAGAGCAGGGAGGGAGCCACAATGAGAACAAATCATTGAAGCAGCATATGATGGTGTCATTCTTTTGGGAAGAATACCATGTCCTACAATACCAGCTGCCTAACCTCTTTTGGAAATGTCTTGTAGAAATAATCGACATCTAAGGAAAGGGGAAGGGAGCTATCTGGCAAGGAAAACCAGAAAGGTATGGCAGAACTTCTTTATTAAGGTCACCAGAAAATAAATAAAAGCAAGAACTGCCTTGACGCCTTTCAGTTCCAGTCCTTTGCATTTCTGAGCAATCTGACTCCAGCTCTGTAAATGCATTGGCATCCTTGGCCAAGTCAAAGAGAAAGACCATGAGACCTGGCATTCAAAATCCCACTCCTGGTGTGTATTTTAATTAACAGGAGCCTGAGCATTATCTGTGAAAAGGGATATGGCTCGTGGCTTTCACACCAGGTAAAACTTTCTGTGAGTGCTTGTTCCAGTCTCCTTTCATGTTCATTTCATTCAAGGGCATACATTCCACCTTTTTCTTTTCTTCTTTTTTTTTTTTTTTTGACAATTGGAGGTTTGACAACAGAAGAACAGAGCTATAAATGTGAGGGTGCAATATATCATGAGATAAAGTGTGGAGAACACGTCCTCTACCAAAATGCCCCTTGGTGGAAAGAAAAAGCCCAAAATGCCTACAATAAGAATTCCCTCAGCTTCTTACAACTATAAAGGAGCAAAAACCAAAACAAAGCCCCAACCCATGGGCTGTTCTATGCACGTTTCTAGGGTATCAGCTCTGGTAGAAAGTTGAAAGGTTACATTTGTGACATAGCAGCTGCTTTCCTGCCATTTGATTCAGGCTTCTGCTTTGCAAAGTCTAAAAACCGAAAGACAAATCTGACAATATGCTAATCTTCCAATAAAAAAAATGTGACTTCTGAACCCTTATCTGTTGAAGAGCTGACAGTGAAGTTCAGAGACGGTTGTCTAACCAGACAAAACGATAGAGAAAATATGCCTTCAAACAAGATCATAAATCTTGAACAGTGCAGGGGAACAAATGTAAAAGGAACGTTTTACCACTAACACCATTTAGTAGCCTCACTGTCTCTCCCTTCCACCCCTCCAGCCTCACCATACTTGCAAGGAAGGATGATGTATCCTGTCAAAGCAATAATATGAATACAAGGGGATGGGGGTGACAACATATCGGGTACTGAAATCAGACATTATTTTCATCACTCCTGGGGTGTGGGGGGAGAGCAGAGACACAAATACTGTGCAACCTGAATACAACAGACTTACACCCCAAACGACACACACACACACTCTCACACACAAAAAGTTTGCATATTGCACAGGGCGCTTGAAGATCATAAATCTATGCATGAGAAAGATGTAGTGGAAATTTTTGGGGGGATTAGAGTTTATTTTTGTCATCTCTGTGAGACAGCTACTCATTCATCCAGATCACAGCTAAGAAAAAAGCTGGTCACAGAAATTAGCAGTTTCAGCTCAGCAGCAAAGTCGCCAGCCTGTGAAGGCAGAGAGAAATTGACTAATTAGCAATGCGCACTAAAACTTGACGGTTCTTTATAGAGAGAGAGAAGAGAGAGGGAGAGCGGGAGGGAGGG